>NC_084907.1:2402832-2457082 GCF_949316345.1 Pungitius pungitius
CATGCAAACACCGTGAGCTTAAGGCCCTCACAACATGTCGGATCACCCATTTACCTCGGCCCCTGTGTGGTAATGAAGGTGCTTTTGACAAGTGGTAAATGTGTGGCTGTGTCAACGCTGCCTTTAAGGGGGGGGAGCTGCTGCTTATGGATCTGTGGCTCAAATGAAGAATTCAAGCACAGACAGATTTGCCAAAGTCTCCCCTAAAGTTTCACATAGTAATGCAAAAGCAAGTGAAAACTTGAGTTAGGAAGGAAGGAAGGAAGGAAGGAAGGAAGGAAGGACGTTGGTGCAAAACAATCCTTCGAGGATGACCATCCGAAACTGACCGTTTTTGTGATTTATCAACAGGATAAAATGGGCCTTATTTAGAGCTTTGTGACAGAAGGTCCTGTAACTTGGGAGTTATTTCACAATCTCAAAAGTATTACAAACATATAATTGAACTTGGATTTTCCTTGGTAGAAAAGTTTCAAAAATATTTTGTGTCTTGCCGTCAATTACAGCTCAAAGTAGGAAAAGACAAATGGGAAGGTCAAACTCTTAAAAACGTCTTCTCAGAGAAATTTGCCATCCGTGAGACCAAGAGCACAACTCATATCCGCCGTGTCGGAACAGGCTCCAGCAGGTCTCCTCTTAAGGTCACTCTGAACCCCACCGAGAGAGAGAGGGAGAGAGAGGGAGAGAGAGGGAGAGAGGGGGGGAGAGAGAGAGAGAGAGAGAGAGGGAGAGAGCGCAGCACGAGACCCACATGAAGGCTCTCAAACTCCTTTTGACACGAGGTGGAGAACGTGCAGCTTTCTCTAAGCGGCGACATCATGCCGTTCACTGCTTGGACACCGCGGGGGTCATTCGCCAGAGACACGAGGAGGGGGGGGGACACACACTCCAAAACCGAGCGCGCTCCCCTCCCCGTCCTGCCCGCCGATTGACAGACAGCCGCGGTGCAGGTGCGGTGCGCTGCTGGAATAGAGAAGCAGACCCGGGGGGGGGGGGGGGGGGGGGACATGGAGGAGAGGAAAATGAAAGACGGGGACGGGGGGGGGGACGGGGGGGGGGGGGCGTGGGGGAGCCAGCACAGCAGATTTACGGGAGCGAGTCAGCGCCGGAGCGCGCGTGTGACGCTGATGCGCTGGGACGGGACAGATGCGGGAGGGCCGAGTGCTGAGTGGCAGCCTGTCATGCACCCACCCTTCAGAGGGGGGGGGGCACAGGGGGAGAGAGAGAGGCACTGCACGCACTAATCGCAGCGTGAGGGTTTGTCACAAAGACACACACTCATATATATATATATATATGTGTGTGTATATTATGCAAGAGAGTGAACATGTATTTAATCCGGTTTGATTTAAAGTTAATACCTGGCTGTCACTTTTTGTAACATACACGTCTCTGCTGAACCACATAATTACACCCAAACCTGTAGGAATATGGGCTAAACAAGGCTGCAGAGCTGAGGTCCGTTGGGCTGAACGCTTCCACGGGCCGGTGCAGCAGAAATGTAACGTCACAACAGCACCTCGGATTGTCCTTTCACATCCAGCAGAGCTTGAATTGATAGCCGAGGAGGCTAAATGTCCACTCGGAAATTCTTCTTAAAGTCATTGACCCCCCCCCCCCAGTGGAGCATTTCATTTTTCAGCTTTACTGCAAACAGCCTTTTGCAGCATCACATGAAGGCGTCGTGCTTCAGGTTTTCTCCACTCCCATTATATAAAACCCTTGAGTGGTTCGCTTGCTTATCTGAGGAACGCCCCCCCACTGCGCATGCAGACTGGCTGAAGGAGAAGAATGAAGAATGTGGTTAAGACCTCACACTCACTTTGAAAGGGTTAATCACTCACCCACTCATCCAGTCACTCAAGGAGAGTCTGTTGCATTCAGAGGGCCGAGCCGCGCGCTACAGCGCAACAAAATGCAGCGTTCAGGGTAAGAAAAAAAAAAGCACTGACCGGACATGTTCCCGCCCCACAAGCTACTAAACATCCCCGGTTTGGGCACAGCGAGATGAAAAAAAAAATATATAGAGGCCTCTAATGAACTGCTGTCACACGTAGACGGCGGCCTTTGAGCCTTTGAGGCGGCGGCGGTCGGGATTCTCTCCACGTACTCGCTCTGTTTGCCGTGTGCTCGCCGTGTGATGTGCTGCCTTGCTGCAGACATGAGGGGACTGACTGCAGTACCAAGGGGGGGGGGGGGGGGGGCTACTGCGGTCCCACTCTCTCACCAGCAGAGCAAACGGCGCGACCACGTCTGTGTGCAGGAGGTACTTGAGGATAAATGTATCGCACAGTACCGTTGTGCCCCGTAGGCTGTTTCTGAGATTACGGACCAAACGCAGCCAAGCGGCGCTGCGCCTGCGGGTAGCGTCAGGATGGCTCGGGCACCCGCTGTGCCACCTGTCACCTTCAGCCCCCCGCGGCTCACCCGCCGCCCCCCCCCCCGGCTCCGAGGCCCTGCCTCAATTAGGCTGCTATCGCACAACCAAGATTGGTTCTTTCTCCCAAAAGGGGAGCTCTCTCGTTCGGGGCTGACATTGTTGGCTCTTACCTGCGCACAAACAAACTCTGCAGGCCCTTTACATTATTTAGGAGTTAAGTGCCACTCTCTGCAGCTCGGACGTGTGCAAATGTCCGCCGGCGACATCATCGCGACGAGTCAGCAAACTGGGTTCCCCTTGAAGGGGAATTCGGGGTCTGTCTCGTAAGCTCGACGTCTGGCTCCACCGAACATCTGACTAAGCAGATTGGCCCTGAAGGCCCGGTGGGTGTGGGGGGGGGGATGTGGGGGGGGGATGTGGGAGAAGTGATCTGCAACAGCTCCGCTGCTCAAGCTGTCACTTTGGCTCGGCCCCGGCACGGTCTGACTCTCCCCGGCTCCCGGAGCGTTAGGCCCACCTCGATCATCACTTTCACTCGCTTTCTTCCTCTCCTTCTCCTGCTTAGTCTCCCTCAGCTGGACTCTGGCGTCTCAGTTTCCCCTTTGGTCCTCCTTTGACTCTTCATTACCCCCCCCCCCCTCCAGAAGCCACAAACGTGGGATAGGTTCTAATTAGAGATTCCTGTGCAGTACCCTAAGCGACTCATGTGCTCTCTCCTGTTGTTCTCCTCTAAGCAGCCACTCAGGCGTGTTATCTCCACCACACCCTCACTTTGACAAGGTCACAGTGGATTGGGCGGTTTTACCTCGTGAGGTTCAGGAGACTAAACTTGAGGCATTAACCGCAGAGTCAGCGCTAAAGAAAGGTCTGACTCCACTTGTTGTTATTCCGTTTTGACCGACTGGTTAAAACAGCGCAAAGCCGAGAGGAAAATGGCCTGTGACCACAAAGCCATCGAGACAGAGGGACGCGTCTCGAGTCGACACACACCTCACCGCTCTGTCTACAGATGTTAGCCTTACAGCTAACTTACATCTGCACACACACACACACACACACACACACAGTCGACAACTGACGGGTGAGTGTGAAACTCGCTGGTTAACAGTTGGCCGTTTAGTGATGACAGTTAGCCTGTTTAGCTTTTATCGGCCATCTTTGAAGGCGGGCCGGGTTGCGAGGTGCCACTCGTGCTGCCGGGCCCGCCGTCCGAGGCCCAGTTTACGAGGAGGAGAGCGTCGAGGTCGGCGTCCTCGATTGAGACGCGTGGAATGCGCGGCTTCTTTTGCCCACAGTTTGCATCCGGTGAGTCAGACTGGGTGAAACGCCGCAGCAAAGTGTGTCTCAATTAATTCCTGCAAAGGGAACATTTTGTGGAGGCCACTCATTATTCTGTTGGAGTACAGAGGGAGATGAATTGTTTGAGTCAGGTAATTACCCAGTCGCGACGGAATAAAGTGTTCTCGCCTTTGGATTTGCAAAAAAAGGTTCGGTGTGTCTTGTTGGCCCGAGAGATCTTAGTGTACAAACATTACCAGCCACGTGTTTCTTTCCCCCTCTTCTGTCCTCCTACGCTTCTCAAACCGTCTTTTCAGATCAAAACCACCTTTCCTTTTAGCGATGAGCATGACATGGCCCGCTTCTGTGGATACTGGTCTACTTGGTTTTTTTAATTAAAACCTTTCATGGAGTCAAACATTACTGTTCTTCAGGTGTGTGTGCGCCCCGTCAAAGCCTGTGTTGGTTTTCCAGCTGCTGCTGGGGGGGTCATTAATGTCCACCATCTTACTCAGAGCACACGCGTGTGTGTGTGTGTGTGTGTGTGTGTCACTACTCACTTGTCCGGCCTGCCGGGGACCTGCAGGCGTAGGCGACATTTGTTAGCGCTCTGGATCTGCTCCTCTTTCAAGCGGATCAGCCTCTGCAGAGCCAGACACCAGTCCTGGGCCACAGTGGTGTTCAGGTTCTTTGGATGGAAAAAGCAAAAACCAACACGCAATGAAGACCTGTTCTCCCCCCCCCGAGAAGTGTACAGTGAGCCGTGCGTGTTGATGCTCTTTCAGGGAAGCAGCCACACTTCCACTAATTGACGCTACGTGGTTGTGGCATTTTCACCCCCCCCCCCCCCCTCCCCTCAGAGCTGAGGTTGAATCGACCGCAAACATCAGCATCCGTTGTTTTTTAGCGAGAGCTGGTCCCTCACATCAAACAGGCTCAGATCAATTGAAGGCAATGAGCCGTGCTGAAGTATTCCGTGTGTTTGTTTGGTGGACAATGCGCATAACTGGGCGGAAAGTGAAAAGAATCTCTCATTTGGCTCCGAGCCGATACCTCTGCCCCCCCCCCCCCCCGAGGACGATGAGCTCGTTACACGGAGGAGGATGTGGTGCCACCATTACCCTAAGAGGCTCTTTGGTGATTGCTGGAGTATGCCTCCTTGGTGGTGTGATGTAGAGTATGGTACAGCTCGTGGCTTAGTGGCAGACCACTGGGAAGTGTCCTGATTTGAACACCGCAGGGGGGGGGGGCGCTGCGGGTTCCGTTTTGGAACACAGCGAATCTGACATTTCTATCCGCGATATCAGAGGCGAAATCTCGTTCTCGACATGGTGGCTCCGTTGATGAAGAGATAGACGGGAGGCTTCGTGCTTTCGGAATCAATGACTCGAGGAGGACACGAGGCCGTTCTTTGATCATGTTTTTAAACGTCAAGAATCCTTTTTACAATTTATTTAACAGCGATAGCAGGAACCCATTTCCTCAAATGGTTATCCCTTGTTCCAGACGTGATATCTAAATCAATTCGAATAAGCTATGAATACTTAAATTTTGCCGTTGCCGCCTCTGTGGTCCTTTGGTCTGTTCTCGGGGCCCAGGAGCTCACACATTCCATCGTTATACACATACGCGCATTTTCACTCAATTTCCCCGGCAATGACTAGCTCGTAAATAATTTGTCACAGTGATCATGGAACATGACAGTTCCAGATCAATCTGTCACCTCACAAAAGAAGAGAAGCCTCGAGGGAGCGCGGCTGTGTGCCTGAGATCTTATATAAGTTATACATGTTGTATAATACCCATTTTCCCTGTGAGGGGGGGGGGGGGGGTCCAGGCGCAGTGAAAGTGCAACACTGAGTGACGTGTAGGTACCTGGTACGTCCCCTGCAGAGTGCCCACGAGGAGGGTCACCTCCTCCACGACGGAAAGGTCATGCTGGAGCTCCTGCAGCTCCTGGTAGAGCCGAGGAGGGCCCAGGAACGCTTTGCCTGAGAAGTGGGCGACAAGCAAAGCCTTTTTTTTTTTTTGCATTTGTAAAAAGCAGCGTGGCCCTCGCGGATTATGATGCAAAAGAAAAAGAAACGTTTTAATGTTCTAGTGAGAGGGAAAAATTCCATCAAAAAGCTCAAGGTGGTTCGTAAAATCAATTGTTCCGTTTGCCAAACAGTACAAAGCCCAAGGGCATTCAACACACAGGGATAGAAATCTAAGAATTCTTAGTAATATATACACTAAACATATATGGTATACGGAACAACCATCAAAAAGATTGCAGTCTTGGAAACGGCGAGAGGACACAGCGACTTTGCCGCTAAGAAGCAGAGGCAGAAGTTGCCTTGGCTGAAACTCCCCTGGCACTAATAAAAGAGGTTTGATGTGCAGATGGGTCGATCTTCATAATTTGTTGAACTACACGGGATGAATTTATGAGTAAAAAAGAAAAAAAAAGAAACAGATGGGAGAAACCGTGATGCCCTTTTGCCGGCCCAAAGCAATGCAGGCGTCTCATTAGACGCAAAATTCAGCATCGATTTGAGGCCGGCTGCCTTTGGAAAATCCACCTCTCTCCCACTGCTGCGGATCGATAGCCGCGTCTCCTCCTGTCCGCCATTCTCCGTTTCCCGGGTCTCCCTTTGCCCCCCCCCCCGTCCCCCCCACCGTCTCCCCGGCAGCAGAACCGCCTAATTAAACCCTGCAGGTAGATTTCAGCTCCCGAGGCTTCCGGGCAGCGTTGCGGCGGGTTTTAGCGAGGACGCAACTGTCTTTTGTCTCTCCGCGCGGATTAAGGGAGGGGGAGTAGAATCGCGAGAGGAAAGCGGGGGCGCGGGAGGGGGGGGGCTGAGGGGAAAAGGAAAGTGGTGAGCTTGCATCGTGCGTTTAAAGAGCTCTGTGTCGAGGCTTTTGGGGGGTTTTAAACGAGATCTCCGTCGCGGGGGCCACCGCTGACGTCTGTCAGCTGTGACAAAGGAATCAATGCAGGAGGCTGCGCCAGGAGGCTGCGAGAACAATGTGATCCCAGCGTCTCCAAAGGGATCGCCTGGACCCCCCCACCCGCCGTACAGGTCCAGCTGTTGGCTCCGGCCCGAGAGGTGAATGTGCTGAGTTGTAATCCAGCGTAATCCCGTTGGTGAGGCAGGACGTGGTTTTCACACTCAGACATGGCTATTCACATCGCCCGCCGGCCACGTTGGGGGGGGGGGGGGGGGGGCGCGGCCCAAAGAGGACTGCCGTGGCAACGGCGCTAGCCAGTGGATTTAAAGACAATGTGGCTTTCCAACACCTGCATCCAAACCCCCGTGTGATCCGCAGCCAAAGGGCCCCCCGCTGCAAGAATGGGGGCAGAATTGAGGCGAGGCAGCGTGGAAAGGGGGGTAGGACGCGGTCCGACGGAGGAGGGGGGGGGCGCATGAGCGGAGACGCAGAGGGAGAGTCGCTGTGACGGGCCTGCGTTGCCCTTAAGGACAGCTTTCTCCAATAAAGACGAGGCAGAGGATGAAAAATGACTCAATTTTGAGCCCCCGCCGAGGGAGCCGCGGGGACTTAGAGCGGACACCCCCCCCCCCCCCCCGCCGAGTGACATCACACGGGATGAAACTATAAATAGACGGGACAGGCTGTCTGGAGGGGAGGTCTCTGCGTGGACGTGATCGCGGTGACGGCACCGCGTCGAAGAATCGACCCGAAAGGAGAGCAAAGTGTCAGGATGCTGCTCTTTTCTTTTGACGCGTTGCATTTGCACAGTTTGACGCAAAGCAGAAGGGAGAGAGACAGCTGCCGTGAGATCTGACCTTAAATTACAAGTTACCAAACGGAAAAGCTAAACTTGAATCCGTAGAGTCCCGACCGGCTCTCGAAAAAAAAACAAGAGCAGCTCTGAGGGAGCCGCCGCTTTTACTTTAAAAAGCCTCCATTACATCCCCACGAGGCCTTGGCTCTCCCTTTTCCCCACGGCACTCTCGTCGGGGGGGGTCTCCGTGCGCACTAGAGTCACCAGAGGGCCGCCGGGGGGGGAGAGAACCAAGCGGCCTGGGGGAAAAAAAAGGGGGAGGGGAATCATCTCTGCAGATTGATGACTCCACCCTCTGTGCGTTCGTGGTCTATCAGAGAGTGAAATGAGACTGAGGCGGGGGGGCGGGGGGGCCCTCACACCTTCGATCGGAGTGACGAGCAGTTGGGAACAGAACTAAAAAGTCGGTGATGAGATCAACAGGAGGATGACACGTGCGGCGGAGAGAGGGGTTTACCTGGGGGGCCGGCTCGCTTGGCGCCGCTCTGTTGGGGGAGGGCGTCTTTGCTTTGAGAGCCCTCCTGCCCCACCTCCACCACTTGCACCTGCTGCAGGGGGGCGCTCCACTTCATGGTGTACTTGGGGCCGACGGGGACCAGGCTGCTGACATCCGGAGGCCCCCTGGTGGAGATAAAAACCAAAAGATGCGCAAAGTAAAAATAGGACAGGAGTTTTGGAGGGGGTGGGGGGGCAGAGGGGGGGAACCACGCTGCTAACGGCACTGCACCCTGAGCTCCGTGGCGGGAGGGATGTCGTGAAGAAGACTCTGGGAATTAGACTCTGCACGATCACCTCCCGTTCCTTTACCCAAATCGCACCCCCGGCTGTGAGGAGGGGAGGGGGGGGGGGGGGGGGGGTTCATTGCTATTCATGTATTCCAGTCATCAAGCAGGCAATCAACATGGTGATCGGTTTGTCGTGATCCTGGAGGGCAGACAAAGTCGGCGTCGGGACTCTCGAGTTGAATGGGACGTGGGGCGATAATTGCTTTGAAGGCTGAACAAGGCGGCTTTGAGCAACGTCTTTGACAGCGGCATCCGCCGAATATACACAGAATCCCCTTCCTGTTTACTTGGAGAGGGAGGGAGATATGATCAATGGTGCTGTCGCGGGAGATAAATTGGAAAGAACCTCAAAAATGCCTGTTCGGTAATCTAGGACTCCTGTAGCTGGGGTTCGCTCCTGCAACTCCAGATAGGGCTCTAAACCCCTTGCAGCTATTTCTCTTTCCAACACAGTCTTTTACCCAAAATACCCTTTGCAAAACCTTAAAAGCCATCCCTCCTCCCCGTGCAGCTCAGCAGACGCTCCTCTCCGAGCCGCCGCGTCGTTTCCAAGCATCACGGACGCATTAGCGGAGTATTTTTGAAGGCAAAAGTCATCCGGCTCGACTCGCCCTTCGAGGTGGGACTTACTTGACATTTATGTTGGCGCAGACGAGCACGTCATCAAAGAGGAAGACCTTTCTCTCCTTCGACTTCAGGACTTGTCCCCTCTCGCCGTACACCGTCTCGATGAGCGTCTCACAAAGGACCAGCGACCCCTGCTCCGAGTTCAGCTGCTAAGAGGGACACAGCAATGAGATCAGAGTCGGCCTCACAAAGGGCGCCGTCCCCCCCAGAGTCCCCCCAGCCAGAGCCCCCCACAGGACGCAGGACGCAACCTCGGAGGGGAAGAGATGTCTCGTCGGGGATTAGCAACACATTCACACTGCTGAAGGTCATCCGCTGTGCACACGCACACACACACGCACACACACACACACACACACACACACACACACACACACACACCTACACACCTACACACCTACACACACACACACACACACACGCGCGCGTTCATTCGCCCCGGGGGCGCGAGGCACCTCGAGACAAACTTTAGCGGCGTAGCGGGGGCAGCTCTTCAGTCAGTAAGCTATTGCAGCGCGAGGCTCCGTGCTATCGACCGTAACGCCACAAAGGGGGGGGGGGGGGGGGGGGGGGGGAGTCAACCTGGGACGCACAATCCTTTCCACCACACATGGACACACATGCATGAACAGTTTGCCGCGTGCACACGTTAACACACACGCACACACACACCCACACACACACACATAGAACAAAGAATAAATTCCCTAAAAGATGCCATGTATGCCGTGCAGAAAGGACACCGCAACAGAGAAGCACACTGCAGCGTTCTAACCCCCCCCCCCCCCCCCAATGCCTCCATGTTTGTGTTTGCTCAACAGGCGCACATTGCAGCAGCTGATGAACATCCCCCCCCCCCCCCCGCTGTGCGTGGGGTTGTCGCCACCTGCACTGCGGTAGCGCACGCGACCTCGTTTTCCGCGGCGAGAGGATGTGACATCCGGAAGCGGATCGGGGGGGGAGTGGAGGGGGGGGGGGGGCTGCTCCTGGCTCTTGGCTCAGGCGGCACACGAAATGAGTCATTAGTCCGCGTAGGACTGCAATTTGACGGCCACAGAACTGTGCAACTCCCTCGAGAGCGGGAGCGCTGGAGGAATCCACCCTTAAAAGTCTTCAAGCATCAACAGGCACAGAGGGCGCCGCGCCGTGTGTGTGTGCGTGCGTGTGTGTGGACGTGCATGTGCGCGTGCACGTGCGTGCAACCCACACTCTGACTCACACTGTCATCCGTTCCGGCGACTCGGATGCTTCGAGACAAAGAATGAATATTTCATTGGGCGGTTATGGGGGGGCAATCGAGGAGGCCGTTCCCTATTGGAATTCTGCAGAGTCACCGCGGCAAATGGAACGCCGCGTGGAGCGGGAGAGAATCGGGCCAATCGGCTCATCTCACAGCGGTGGAGAGCAGGTGCTGATGGAAAGAAATGAGGAGAGAGAGAGAGAGAGATGCAGCCACTACTACTGAAAGAGAAGAAGAGTGCACAAGTGGAGTGAGGAAGTAAGCAGAGGAGCAGGCAGGCGGGGGGGGGGAGGGGGAGGGGGGGGGCAGCGACTGGGTGAAAGTGATGGCTCTCTTACAGTTTCCAATTAAATGTCTCATTTACCCCCTAATTCTTCTCATTCAAAGCAGCACGCGTTCGGATCTGCAGCCGTTTTTAGGGGTGGTAAACGGAGGGGGAGGCGACGCTTCTGCGCGGCGCGGGGGGGGGGGTTGGGTGTGGGGTGGGGTGGGGGTCGGCGCCCAGTCACCTTGCTGAGCAGGCGGTCGCTGACGCTGCGGGCGAGCTGCTGCGTCTCGGCGACCTGGTCGGCGACCCGCTTCTGTTCGTTGAGCTTCTCGGCCAGCGCCTCCAGCTCGGTGAGGGCGAGCTGCAGCGGCAGGCGGTCCACGTGGCCCTTCGGGGTGTTCTTCAGCATGTCCTGGGGGGGAAAGGGTCACCCGCTTACAAAACGACCAGCGAAGAAAACCACCCCCCCCCCCCCTCTCCCGTCGAAGTTGTTCATTACGCCGCTTCTGTTTTTAACCGACGCCGCTTCTCGCGCTTTCATCTCTGCCAGCTCAGGCTATTTGCAATAATGTCCCCACTTTGCCGAATTTGGGACGCTTTCGACGGTTCCGACATTCTTTCTTTTTTCTTTTTTTTTAAGTGGCAGCAGTTTTCCCCCCCGAAAACGAGGACATTTCAGCAAAAGCGCCGACGTTTTCTAAAGCTGCGACCTTTCCTTCCTGCCGTCTGTTTAATTGGCCGCGGACGCCGCACATACTTAAGCAAACTCTGTGAATGTCACCGTGTTTCCGATTGTGCAGCCTTCGGCAGGCCGAGAGTTCGGCTGAAACGAACTAAGCGCGGGCCCTGGCGGTTTTTTGCACGTGCGCATCGAGCTCGCAAAGGCCGAGATACACATCTACCCCCCCGGGGGCGGCGCGTGATTTAAAATACATACACTTCCTATTTGGAGTGCCGAGTTTAGGGCGGGAATAAAATGGCCCCGATTTCGCATTCGTAACTTATCTTTTGAATTCATGGATAATCAATGCCTACTGAGGGATGAAATGAGCTTCTGCAGATCCGGCAAGTCAAGCTCAAATCCAAATCTTTGCTCGGAATGGAAAAGTGGAAGACTCGGCGAGGACGTAAAGCCGGCAGAGTGAAAAACTGATGTGGGAAGCTACTTTCCCAGCTCTATTTAACTTTAGCGTGAAAGTGTGTGACGTCCAACTTCGACTCTGCGGCTGTATGTTCGCACTGAAAGTGTCTAGCTAGTGAAACTTCACCCCCCCCCCACACACACACACTTAATTCAAAACAAATGAAATAGCCGTTCCCAAACACCATGTTATACCTGCAGGAGCAATATGAACTGAGGGAACCGCTGAATGGGCTTAACCATCAGGCCGTAGAGAGTGATCCGGTCCACGCTGGTCGCTTGCTTCTTCTGGGAACACAAAGAGAGAGAAACGAGAGAAAAGGGGCCATTAAGAGGAAACGTAAAGTATATGCGCTGCCTGCTTTAAGAGGAGCCGTGCAGACTCCTCGGTAAGACTGGAGTAGGCGTGCGAGTGGGTGAATAAGGTCTGTAAAAACAGGGTCCGTTACTCATATGAGGGAATTAAAGAAGAGAGTTGTATCTCTAATGCAGTGCCGTGGGCGTCAGGTCAGGAGAAAATTGGTTCGGCGCAGTGTCAAGTCTGTGCCACGGTGATACCGACAGTATAAAAAGGCACATCTAATAGATGGTGTGGTAGGAAAGGTCGGAAAAGGTCAACTGTAAGAGAGACATTTTTAAAAAAGAGAGAAAATTGCTGCTTTAACTCAGAAGATTTGATACACAGTTCAGTCGCTTTAAGTATAGTTCTGGGTCGTTGTGAAGAAAATATTATTGCACATTTTAAACGATGATACGCAGTGATTAGGACTGCATGTCGCTTTCATTTATGCTTCATATTACAAAAAGGGGGAGAGAATAAGTCTAATTGTACTGAAGGAGTTTCAAGCATGACATTAGTCAATTATGAATTTGAAGTAAAATAGGCCGTGAAACAGGGTACGCTTCAGGGCGGGGCTTTCCTGTGATTGACAGGTTGTCCTGTCTGTGATTCTGTTGCAGAACTGCAACCATTTCAAGGTGTTTTCAGCTTTTAAAAGATAAATATAACTCTTTGTTCGCCTAAAATATCCTTTCTGGTTGCAAAAAAACAAGAATTAGAGGCTTTAAACAGCAGTCCACAAACAATTAGTGACGTCAGAATGACTTTGTCCACTTCCTAAATACAGTCTAAATATGCTAAATATGGTGCTTTTCTATGGTAGTTTTTGTAGCTCTAAATGAGTGTATAATGCTTCCAGTTAATTTACACAAATGATGAATACCTCACAATGTAATGCACATTAACACTGCGACACACACACACACACGCACACAGTACATCGTCACAAATCAATACCAATCAATAAACACCATTGATCAAAGCCGAGCATTTGATCAAAAGTCTCCACCATTTTGGAAAGGTGAATTCTTTCTTATTAAAAAACGCATAGAATTAAAACCGAAAACCAAACATCTGAATAGAGCGTCAACTTGTAGCAGATACAGAAACTCCAGGTGACACGTTGCAGCCCTGTGATTGGCTGCAGAGGCTGATCCTCCTGTGGAGTCGCTTCCTACTGACCGACCAGTAAATTCCACTGTTCTCGCCCTCTCGACTGAAGAGGCCTAACAAGCCCCCCCATGGAGTCAGCTACTTGTAAAGTGAGTATTCCACCCGGGGGGGGAAATGTGGAGCCGCTTGACTGAATTTACCGAAAACTCAAAAATCACAAACACTCTCTCTGGTCAATAGACATGAAATTACCTGTAAACAGCGTAATGGCGTCTATTGTAGGTTTGTGTGCGTGGTGCCCTGAGGCTTGTGGGTACACAAATGGTCTGCCAGCGTATTCTGCATCAATTCCCTTTTTATGCACTACCATTGTGGTATTTTGGTCATCCTTTGGTCTATTCTTCAGACGATTTCATCAAATAAAACGACATAAGGAACTGGAATAAAAGCAGAGTGGAGGTGGTGGCGGTTGTGGGTCAGACGGGTTTTAGGGAGAAGCTCTCTCTCTTTTGGAGGGCAGTCCAACTGCGAATGAAACCCCAACACTGAATGAGATCGTATCCATGCAGGACATGAAGAATGGAGATGGAGATGTTTCGCAATCAATAATCACCAAAAGGAGAAAAAAAATCCAACCGCCCTTTGGCGGACAGACAAAGGGTGGGCGGGGGGGGTGCAGTCTTTGCCTAACGTATCCGGACCCACAGGCTGCCTGTTCGGGTCTGTTCGGGTCAACAATGAACAGCTAAGGTTTTGACCAACTTTTACCGTGAGACCTTCAATGCGGAGGACATATTCGTGTAGTTCATGCATCGCCGACATTCCGATTCCTGCCAAAGATTTACATTTGTTGCCAAGGCAACCGTGTCAGCATCTGCCAGTGTGCCGGAACAGATGGAAATGTCCCTCGTGCTAACTTTGGGTTAAACCCTCGACGCCTACCTTGGAACTGTCAAGTGGACACTTCCCTCCGCAGCTGACGGGCAGTAGATTAAAGCCCACGACACCTCGGGCAGGTTCAATAATAAGGCCCTCCATGCGTCCCCTGAGCGGAATAATACACCACCCCATTTCTGATATCACGACCCCCTAATAGCGTTCTGCCATTCCCAGAGACTCTTAGAGTCTTATTGGGATTTTCAATGTTCTTTTTATATTGCAAAAAAATAAAATAATAATAATAATAATGAAAATGGATTTTTCTAACTTCTTTAGATGATTTACACTGATTCTTCTCAGCTCTCACATTACTTTTCTGGCAATTCTTTCTGTGATTTAATGATCCCCTTCGCTGTGAGTCTGAGTCGTTGTGTTTGTGGACGTGAGCGTGCACTCGCTGCCTCCACGATATTTAACAAAAAAAAAAAAAACAACACGATAAAGTCCCTCTCATTGATTCGGCCTTTTGTTTTTGTCTAGACTCTTTCTTTGTTCCGTTTGTCTTCACGCCGCAGTCAGCGGGGAGGGACAAAGGGACACGTTTTATCTGGATCAACACGAAGGTTTCGGTCTGTGGATCGGCATCACAGCTCAACGATCCACGTCGCCCTGACGCACGGATCCTCAGCGCTCAGCACATTTCCAATAAGTCCTTGGCCCCCCCTCCCTGCATTATTTGTCCTCGCTCGTGATCTCTAATTAATGTCTGCAACGTTCAATGAAGAGCACAACAGATTTGGTTTGGTAGTTTCACAGAAAGAGGGTTCGCGCCGTCCAGATATTTTAAAGGGCCGGAATTGAGTGAATTCCTTTTCCTAGAGCTGTGCCCTTCATTTAAAAAAAAGGTCCAGCACAGACCAGACCACTGGACCCTGAACCCAAAGTAAATACATGGGTTTTGTGTATGAAGCACTGATTCATTTGTCTCTTTTGGAGACCTGAGGAAGTTTAAAAAGAAATATGTGCCGTTTGTGTGCTCACCTTCAAGAATTCCAGGAAGGCGGGTTTGGACAGGCACGCCTTCTTGATCAGCGCCATGGCGTTGGTGAAGTTGTTGACGTACTCGCTGTAGACGTCCAGCACCATGGATTTTGAAAACTGCAAAAACAGAGACAAGGCATTTTGTCCTCTTGGATTAGCATCGCCAGCCCGTCGATAAGATGTCTGCCGCCGCGCCACGCCTGATTATTGTGTCTCTACAGCCGTGTCATTACTCCTGACAACCTGAATGTTTGGGATAATTTCAATGTAAAGGCCGGCAAGAAAATGGACATTTTAAGTATAGTGCTTTAGAAAAAAAGAAAAAAAAAGAAAAATTGGTTTGTTTACCGTCCCAGTTGGCGCGACACCCTTCACAAGCCATTTAAGAGGCCGCGCAAGCAGGAATTAAGTGGCGGAGCGTGAGAGAGAGTGTCAGGGGGGTGGGGGGTGGGGGGGGGGGGAGGTGTTGTTGTTGCAGTGGACATTTATTCCCTCTCCTCGATTAAACTCCCACCAGGCGGCTGATGGTGTGGCAGTTCGGAGGAGTGGAGGGGAATGAGCACTCCGCCTGAGGGGCGACTGACCCCCCCCCCCCCCCCCCTTTGTTCCAGGATGAGCACCAAACTCTCTACTAAGCGGTACTGTTTTCGAGGGCCCAAATGCGTATAATAAAGACAATTAAGTACAATTAAGATGGAAATGCCAAGAACCATTTGAGTTTCTTTACGCCGCATGCAAGACTTTGGGTGCATGTTTGGAAAAGGGTTAAAGGGGACACACACACACACACACATTTATGGTGTGGAAAAAAACTAGCCTCCAGTTGGAGACGCCATGAACGCACGCTTACCGAGGCCACAAATAAGTCTCCGATCTTCTCGCTGCTGTCCCACTCGGCCACGCGCGACGCCAACGCAATCTGGAACATGGAGTGGCACTGAGTGATCTCCCTCATTCTGTAAAAAATAGGCCGCAGCTTCCTCGGGCTCAGGATGCGCGGATCGGCCTCCATCAACGGCCTCTGGTACTCCTGGTGAGAACGGGAGGGGGGAAAAATGGGGTTTCACACCGTTGTTGACGAACGCACGTAACTCTGCTGTTCAGCAGCATCACGGATGACTTCTTCAGACATCTTCAGAACCCGAGCCCCCTGGTCATCGTAGAAGCCAGCTCTCGGTTCTGGATGTTGCAACAGGGTGAAACAGGCGTTCATTGACTCTTCAGCATGGCTGCTCCTCCTAACCATCACGCACAGAAGGAACATGGACGGGCAGAACCACAGGAAGTGCGAGGGTTGTACCTTCCGCGCAATGATGGCGTGCAGTTTTTTTTT
Organism: Pungitius pungitius; assembly: GCF_949316345.1. Classification (NCBI taxonomy): domain Eukaryota; kingdom Metazoa; phylum Chordata; class Actinopteri; order Perciformes; family Gasterosteidae; genus Pungitius; species Pungitius pungitius. Next base: position 2,419,048 of record NC_084907.1, read on the forward strand.
TAATTTGATTTGTTCTCTAGACACTGAGTTTAGACTCTGAATAACGACACTGATTTCAAATGAGCACAACGATCATGTCACTCAGAGAGAAAACGGTGGCTCCGTGTGAGAAGAAGTCATCCATTGCTGCTGAATTTCAATTTCAGCGGGTTGTTTTCTGCCCACTAAAAAGTGAATTAAATACATGCATATCAGCGCTCTGCTTTTCACCGTGAAAGCCGTGTGGCTCACCTGCACGATTCTCCTGAGAGATTCCAGGTAGCTGTGCTCGCTCTGAATGATGGAGCCGAGGACGTGGCGTCTGACGACCTGGGCGAGACGACACAGCGGTCACTATATGAATAACCTGTTTATACATCTCCACGTAAAGCATCCTAACACTCAAATACTGTTACTCATTGCAGTAGGAAAACTGTTTCCCTTTCAAATAAACATAAAACACATCTGTGTGTCCTTAATAAAGTCATTATTATCATCATCATGAATTTAAAAAACTGTCACGTGCACCTGGTGGTTGGTCAGCCCCTCCGGCATGGGGCTCAGCTGTGGAGGGGGATGCTTCATTTCTGACACGGCCACATCCAGGTATCCTGCGTCATCCTCCTCCTCTGCACACATCCAGACATAGAATAGAAGAAGAAGGAGAGACACACAGAAGGGTTGAATAGAGAGAGAGAGAGAGAGAGAGAGAGGTGTGTGTGTACCACAGAATAAGATTAAGAAGAAAAGCAGAAAGGCAGCTTTCAGATCTCCCCGGCAGCTGCAGACACATCGAGACCCGCTAAGTTCATTACCTGGAAAATATGGAGACATTCGAGAGTCTCGGAACAAGAGCCGAGAGTCACGGAGAAAGGAGCGAAAGAGAGACAAAGAGGGCCGAGGAAAAAAAAAGACTTTCAAAACAATCCCGCATCTCCGTAGGAGTGTGTCTGCAACAAAAAAAAAAACGATCCAACACATTCTCATTCTCCGCATTGGCACAAAGACATCCGGCAGCCTCAAAAAAGAAAGAAAAAAAAAAAGAAAAAAATCCCCCCTCACACACCCGTAACCATAAAGACGCTCCTACCGTCCCAATTAAAGACTTTGGAATGATGACAGAGGGATTGGTGGAAAGGAGAAATATATATAACGCCGCGCAGGTTTCCCTCGATCAGCACCCAAAAATAGCAGCAGTGGCCCCCTGGCCCTCTTTGTGGCGGCCCGCGGGCCCGTTGGAGGCTCTGTGGTTTATGGGGCTGCTCGATACTCCATTAATGGATGGTAATCTCTCTCTATTGTGTCAGCCGGGGGGCGGGGCTCCTATGACACAACCTGGAGTGCTTTATCCTCGCCTCACTCACACATCCGAAAAACCTCCGCCGGAGCACATGGCCGCCGCTTAAAAAAAGCGCTTTATTTGTTGACTGAATCACTCAATTACCCAGCTGATCTTTCCTCTGCAGGAAGGGAACTTTGCGCATGACGGCGATCTTGGTCTTCTCCAGGCCATCCTTCGTGCCGCTCCTCGCCGCCTTCATGAGCTGCTGAACCTGATCGCAAAGAGCAGACAGAAGGAGAACAAGGTCAAGGAGTACGAGGGAGGGGCCACGTGGGCACTGCCCCCCCCCCGCGCGCGCCGGTCGGCGTGCGGCCTGTAATCGGAGAGGCCACGAGCAGGTCGTTCAGAGGCAACCAGACACCCACCCCCGCCCCGACTCATCCCCCCCCAGGATCAGTAATACACGCGGGGTGGTCGTATTTCACTTAAACGACGCTACTTCCGAAAAGTAGGTCGTTAATTGGGGGAAAGTTGCACTGCTGTTTATGGATGTAAATGCGCAGAATATTATTTAATTATTCATGTGTCCCATAAACGCGACTTGATGTTAAGCCAGGCGGGGGGGAAGAGAGAAAGGGAAGGGGGGGGGGGGGGGGGGGGGGGGGGGGCGCTCAAAGCAAAGGCGCAGTCCAAAGCAAAGACTTGGAAGGATGCTGCAGGGAGTCCGTTAAGCCTTTGAGTCGGCTGTGCATACAACGCGGCGCATTCCGGCTCCGGAGCGCCATCAATCCGACGCCCCACCCCCCCCTCCTCCGGCCGAGGGATCGGCGCTCTGCAGGCGTTTGTTCCCATCCGCCGCTGCAGGTGTACCTTGATGTCAACGTTGTGCCTGCCATAAAGCCTGGTGGCCAGTTCCCGCTTGGTCCTGGCGCAGCGTTCCCTCAGGCGGCACACGTCGGGGGAGCGCTGCAGGTGTTCGAGAGGCGGGGGGGGGGGGGGGGCGCGACCACCAAAAGACAAGGGGCAGGAAGGAAGAAGGGGAGAGGGAAAGGAAGCAAAGTGATCGAGGCAAACACAAGCCGGACATTAGTGGGTTTTAATCACAAGCGCAGAGAGTGAGGGCTTTGCTCAAAGGGGGTCTGAGGCTAATGGACCCTGATTTATAGAAGGATGGGACATTTAGGCATTAAGGGGCAATTATTAAAGAAGCATAGCCAATCACAGGCTTCCCAAGGATCCTCGTAGTAAGTACTGAGACTTCCAGGTTCACTTGGTTAAAACTAATCAGGTGAGGCTGATTAAAAACACGTTTTTTAAGCATGCGCTCCCAACCCCCCCAAACTGCGGGGATTTTTTTATCATCACACCTTCCTCCCTGTAATTACCGGAGCATCTTCTGCTCAGTCCCGAAACAACACCCCGCCTCGCCCTCTTCTAGCACGCCTCCTTTCTCAGAGCGCCGATTTAATTTAGGATTTACTGGGATCACAACGGAATCAAATCCGTACACGGACACCTCCTCCGACGTGTAAAAATATGTAGAGTTAAATCTAAGGTATAAATCTATACATTCATAATGATTCAACTCAGCAGAACAGTTGCCAGTAGGTGGGGCTGCATAAACGGGCCCGTGGACGTGCGCACAGTGCCATCGTGTGGAGGGCTGACTGCGCGCCGCCAGCAGCACGTTGACTTTCATCCCATAATGAAAGTTTAAGGCCCAGACGCTCTGTTATACATTTTTCATGCTCTTCATAGTTTCCTTCCAGTGCGTTACGTTAGTGGAGAACCGGGCCACAGGAGCAGGAGGTGAAATATTCCCTTTGATGACTGTCTAAGCGCTGGAAACCGAGCGGTGCCGCGTATTGGGAGACGTGCGTGTGCGTGTGTGTGTGTGTGTGTGTGTGTGTGTGCGTGTGTGTGTGTGTGTGTGTGAGATGAATGGCGTGCACGCTACCTTGCTGCGCGGCGGCTGCTTGGTCTCGTTATCCGAGTGCTCGTCGTAGCTCTCAAACTCACTGGAGCTCCAGCCGTTGTCCGCGTCCGGCGCCGCGCCGCCGCCGTCTCTCTGCACGTCCTCGTAGATCGTATCTGCAGATCACACCAAGCGCATCAGAAGCTCCTAAACACACACACACACACACACACGCAAGCACAAGCACAAGCACGGATGCTCACCTTCGTCGGGAGAGAGCGGCCCCTCGAACGGGACGTCGTCGTAGATCACCTCCGGAGGCCCCGGCGCCGCGTCGGAGTGAGCAAACGCTGTTTTAAAGAGAGAGAGAGAGAGAGAGAGAGAGAGACTTGAGGTGCACCGAGAGCCTTTCAGTGGAACAGACGACAGCAGCCGGATGGCGGAGACCTTCGGTATTCGGTATTTCAGGTCTTGTTATCGCCTGATCCGGGCTGGTTTGACCGGTTCCGTCGCCGTGATTTCAGCCCGGTTTAGCTCAGTGAGCTCTATTGATTTGGTCTTTAATGCTCACTCCTGAACAGCAGCTTTCAATCAATCTGATCGGAGGGGTGAATTCGGGTCTGTGATTCAAAAATAACTTTGTTCGTCTCCTTGATTTTACCCAAAGAGAATATATATATATATATATATATATCGCTCTTCGGACTGGATTTAAAACAGAGGAGTAAACCACTGGATCCGGGCTCCCAACCCACCAGCGGATCTGCACGAGGACGCGGCCTCCCGGGACAAGAGGGTCCTCTCGTTTGTCTTTTTTCTTTCTCACTTCTATTTGACTTTCCTCTGCAGCGGCACAGTGACAATAAACTCATCCGAGGTTCAAAACGACGCCGCAGGAGATCGAAAAATACAGTTCCAACACCCCGCCCCCTCCTCCTCTTCCCCCCCCCCCCCCCCCCAGCCCCAAAAAAGCAAAGCATTTACAATCTGTGTCAGATAATCACATCAAAGTGCCACATTTGAGGAGTGAAGGGACGTGATTGCTTTAACAAACGGGAAATGCTTCATTCTTCATAATGAGCCATATCAACTACTTGGTCAGAGTGAAACGCTGTCTTTCGATACTTTTACCCCCCCCCCCAAAAAAAACAGATTTAAGATCAACACAAATGGATGTTGCCGCCCTCTGTATTTTAATCATCTACCTTGGAGAGAGGTTTTTGTTTTTGCGTCATGCCGTGAGTCAACACAAACTGTAGCTCCATGTTCCAAAGGGCAGCAGAGGCCCGTGTGGAAGTCTGTCAGAGGAGGGTGACATATACACAGAGATGGAGTGGCGCAGCGTTGGGGGGGGCTCCTTTGCATCTCTGAGCCTCCTCCAGATAACAGCTGCACTGCTGACTGAGTCCAAATCCAAAAGCAATTTTCCCCTCATGGAAATGGCTTCCTATTGATCCTCATCTCTGAACTAATTGGATTCGTGTCATGCCTGTTGTATCCGCGCGCGCACACGCGTGTCTGCGTGCGTGACTTCCTTCAGCTCGCGATCGATGAACCCGCGCGGGATGACCTCGGCCCGGCAGTACGGCGCTCCTCGCCACTTTAGATCAAGGTCAAGCGCTGCAACGGGCCAATAAAACAATGCCACGCTGTATCATTAATAAGCCTGAATCACCCGCGCAAAGCTCAAGTTTGATCCCTGTGGTCAATGAAGCACGTTTCCCTTAAGTAGGACCCAGATGTGTACCTTCACCGGTCGGCCTCTCCACGGCTGGTGTCTCCACGGCTGGTGTCTCCACAGCTGGTGTCTCCACAGCTGGTGTCTCCGCCGCTGGGGTCTCCGCCGCTGGTGTCTCCGCCGGAAGCTCGTGGAGCTCCTCCCCCACACCAGGAGACGAGCTTCTGGGCTCGGCTTCGGACGTCCTGCAAGGAACCCAAACGTCCACTTAAGGGCGCGCACATGTAACGCCGAGTGCCCGTGTGACTCACGAGGAGTGAGTGCACTTCACCGAGAGGAAAGGGGAGGGGTCAAAATCACTCTTTCTTATCCAAGCGTGCACATGCACACTCCCTAAAGTCTGACAGGGCACATCTTGCTGATGTCAAATTGCTTTGTGATATTTTTAGAAGGAACACAGCTGTGGTTTGTCACCTCCAAAAAAAAGAGGAAGTGGAAGTGGGGGTCACGGTTCAGTGGGCTTTTTCTTTTAGTTTTATATATATATAGTGTGCTTTCTTTATTTTTTCTATTGCTTTGGTCAGGAAACGGTTCCACCTGGACAGGACTTCTAGTAGAGCGAAACGGTTAATTATTCAGAATGAAGTCATTATTAACACTTTCTGCCCCCCCCCCCTCGTCGACTCATAACCTGCCCTCTGGCTTTGAAGACTGTGACATCACGGGGGAAAGGTCTTGCTCGCGCAGCTGTCACACGTGTCGATGCTTCCAGGGAGGGAAGGTCCTCCCCCGCACTTGACTGATAAAACGACAGGATGCAGCGTGTGGGAGACACCCCCCCCCCCCCCCCTCCTCCTCCTCCTCCTCATCCTCCTCCGCTAATTAGATCTGTCCCTCTGCCAAATACCTCGGCCTGGATGGAAGCAGACATGAGAAATAGGAGCTGGGCAGACTTTTGTTTTTTTAGTGAAACTATTTTCCTATGAATGAAGGAATAGAGCAAGTAACAGATTAGACGTGATGGAGCTCACTCTGTCTCCTGTCCTCCCGTCCCACAGAGCCACTGACAGCACAGGGACGGGGGAAGTGTGGCCCCGGCTGCATCCCCCCCCCCCCGTCCGCGGGATCGTTCATCTCAATCCAAGGAACGGCAATGATCTCCACCCACACGGCGCCGTGCGTCAACACATTCCTCAACCGCCGACTGATGTCTCGCCGTCAGAAGCGGTTTTGCGCGGGGCCCCGAACGACGGCTCGTCCGCCCCGACCGTTTGTGCATCCACGTCGAGGCGTGAGTGATTTGAGCGCTGCAGCGATCGATCCCAACCCACCCCCTCTCCTCCCCCCCCCCCCCCCTCCTCCTCCTCCTCCTCCTCTCGCAGCTTATCCGCGCCTACAAGGCCCAGTGAGTCGCACAAGCTCAAGGAGGCGAGCAGGAATCATTTCTCAATGCAGATGACATCGCCGCGGGGCCCAGCGCAGCTCAAGGAAGGAGCCGCGTGAATGCAAATCTCACGCTTCCGTCTGCAGCTCCACCCCCCCACCTCTGGAGCATAGCTGTTCATTATAACGGCACAAGCGGACCATACTGATGGAGCTCTATTTGTCCTCGGGTCATGCATCTCCTCCTCCGTAAACAGCGAAGCGTCCTCCCCGCGACGCGCCGCGTATTCCCGCCCGAAGTCGCTCTGCACCCGGCGGACTCTTAATTAGACGGAGTCCGTGGTTCAGGTCTTCTCATTATATCTGATTTGTTTTGGGGTTTTTTTGGTTTGCTCCTGCAGCACATCAGTCTGAGGGTGAAGGGAGGTGAAGGGAGGTGAGGGCGCGCGGCGGGGGGGGGGGGGGTCTGTGAGAAATGTGTTGCTGCAAGCATTAGATGACGGTTCACAAGGGCAAAGGTCGTAAGTTCAGCGAAGGCCTGCGAGAGGGCAAACAGGTGAGCTGGAACAGAATAAAAGTGACTTTGTTGGGGAGAAGCTCTAAAGTTCTACTCTCCGGTTGCCATGGCGTCCTTTGTGTTCGAATCTCTCTCACCGCTTAATGAAAACTATCCGTCAACGCGTAAAAAAAAAAAAAAAAAAGCGATGTGGTGGCATCCAGCTCGTGAACCTCGCCGGAGAGAAACGCCGCCCCGGAGCTCAGCATCGGGCTGTTTGTGCTGTCGCTGCAGTGTTAGCGGAAGAAAGAAAATAAATAAATAAAAACATATTTTCCGCAATAACATTCGCAAAGTAATTTTGGCGATATTATTCCAGAAGCGCTGACAGATGTGGAGGCCGCGCTGACGGTCTGAACACCGTGACAGCGGGAAGTGGAATTGATAGCTCCTCTTATAAAGGCGTAGTATCGACCAAACCAAAGTGGAAATGCGCACTCGGCAGAAATCTCCCCCCCCTTTCAGCAGAGGATAGCTTGAGGAACAGCGTCAGCAGAGGCTTTTTGAGCAGGGCCCCTGCGTGGTTTCATCACGAAGGCCAGGGGGGGGGGGATTTCATCTGAACAAAATACATCTTTAATGAAACCTCACAACCTTTAACCTGCACAGTCTCACTTGTCTCAGGCGTGGTGTCCGCTCGTCAAGCAGTTATTGTTAATGTGCATCCCCTGCTTTACAGATATAAACTTTATTTTGTTGGTTTTATACAAATCCAGAGCCTCGGACCAAGCAAACGGAAGGAGCTTAAGAGGTTCTCCTCCGTGTATCATCTCCAGGGCGGCTGTTCTGTGGCTGCAGGCTAAGAGAAAAGGTCTACTGATCACTCAGCGCAGCATCATCGACTGCGCTCGGGCCCCGTTGAGGAAACCAAGAAACATCCGTGTGTTCATGAGGCCGGGTTGGCCTTTACTGGATGTTCATTGAAAGGCTAACGCAGCATGTGTGTACACTCGGTAGGTCGGTGCGTAGGGCTGCACGTGTTCAAACGGTGTAAGATCTCCTTACGGTATGAAATCCATCAGCAGGCAGCAGATTTTGTTTCTACACGTCATCACAGAGCGGCCGGCAAACAGAAAACACGGAAAAGATCGACACAGGAGGAACAACAGGAGACCAGAGATGCACCAACACCACTTGTGCCCAAGAGAGGAGCTGCGTCTGTTTGGAGGGTTTTGGGTTTTGATAAATCCGCCGTAATTTACGTTAGATCAGAAAACGATTTATTGCAAAGTATGTCGAGCCTCTGGTGGCAACACTAGCAACCAAAACAAGCTAACGTGCTAATGCGCTAACTTACTAACACGCTAACTCGCAGGAATAATGTTATGAATTAATTAATGTGTTTACTTGAAAAAGCAATACCGTGATATACTGGGATTCCGTCAGAATGTTTCTTAATACCGTGATATGGATTTTTGCACCATACCGTGCAGCCTTATCGGTGCGTTAAACTGTCCAGTCGCCGTTCCAGGCTCGGCCAAAAGGTCAAATTTTCGCCTGTCGGGTGTGAGAAATTGGCGTCGCGGCTGGTGCGCTCCCCATCGGTATTCTGAGCAGCTGTTTTCAACAGCTCCGTGCAGCTCAGCAGCTCCCTGCGCGCAGCGGCAGTGTCCAGATCCGTTACATCTGACGTTACATCATCGCGGCGCTGGCGCTTTTGACAGCGAGGGCTCGCGGCCCACGACACGTGGCACGCGCCGACGCTAACGAGAGAAACAAAGTAACTACAACAAGTCAGCTGCGTAGACGTAGAAAGTGACTCGACATTGCACAACATCCCTCCAGTTAGAGACTACAGATGGAGCAGAGGCCTGCTCACACCAGGCGGCGGTAAAAAGTGACACCATGGCAAAGGAAAAGGCCTTCAGTAGAGTTCTACCGCCGTGACAGACGCAGCTTTATTCTGCATCCACAGGGCCGAAGATTTAAAAAAAAAGACTCCATTGTTCCCTTGTGTAGGAGTCTCATTCCCATGGCATTCATTTGAGTTTGAGGCACCGCACGATGAAGATGAACACAACAAACTCAGAGCACATGCAAGCGATATTTGAAAGGATCTGACGTGGACGTGTCCTTACAGACACAGAAGCCGCGTAGGTGAGACCTTTTCAGATGTCCCAGTAGGTAACGCACAGGTGCAACTATTAACATGAATTAAAGCTGCATTTCATCTGGGTGAAATGGCTGTATTATCAACACTAGCTCACTGGCTTATGGGCGAGACTTGATCGAACTCAGCCATCGTATTAGTATTGGTTCCACACGTCTGTCTCTGGCAATTTAAATATTAATTCAAAAACTTTTTGGGGCAACGGAGGCATGGCAGAGATGGCTTACTTAAGCAGTGAACTGTTTTAGAACATGAAAACTTGCTTTTTCCATTAGATGGCTGACTTTTTAAATCAGATTAATTTTGACACTGCGTGACAGAGTATGAGCACAGCTCATCATGTTACACTATGCATCGTCACACATTGTGCATTTTTCGTTCAACCCCCCCCTCCCCACACAGATTGTATCAGCAACATGAGTAAACTTGACATTACCACTTGTCAGTGTTGGTGTGACGTGCCATCTGGCGTCTAAATGTTGTGCAAATAGATGCAGTGTAACAATCAAGAGTGTCTCATGCCCAGCGCGGCGTGTTTGGAGTGCGACGGTATCTCCTGACGTGACGACGTGACACTGATGCGATGGGAGTTTCTCCAACACCCTTCAGTCATTTATTTCCCCCCCCCCCCGATAGTGTAATAGGAATCGAAAGCAACTCACCCGCCGGGTGACTCGTTTACCGGAACGCCTGTCAAAATGAAGAAAAAACAGCGGCCGTGAGACAAAGCGAAAGGAGGCACAAAACACAAATGCAGACGTGTCAGAACTTTAGAAAAATGGCTTTAAAAAACTTTGTGTTTGTAATTACTTATTCCCTCTCCCTCCCTTCACAAAACTAGCAACATCACTGTCAGAAATCAAATCACACCTGCGTACACGTAGGAGTCTGAAATATTTTTCAGAGCAGATGGTACTATAAAGTATGAAACCAAATGATTTCAATCGGTGAGGGAGGTATCTGGGTCCCTTCATCTGGGCGTGTAATTACCGGGGCCTGTTTGGCAGCAATAGCACGGGTAGTACATTTATCATACTTATTTCTGCATAACTTCAACCAATTAAGGGGGGATTTTAACTCTGCTCCGTCCACCTGAGGAGATATTAAAGCTACTCATCAGCTGCGGTCACACAAAGTCACGTTATTTTAACAGTGAACGAGGTGCCCAGCAGGCGGCGGATCGTGGTGAGAGGATGGAGCGCGTGGGTATTAGTTACAGTACACCAACTTCCACCCCTACCCCGTGTCTCTTGTTACAAAAGAGTAAAAACTATTTAAGATAGATGGTATCAAACTTACACACATTTTCTTATCTCCCAATGTGTGACAGAGGCTAAAGAAACAAAAACATATGTTCTACTCTATTTTGCCATTTTCAGCAACCTTATACTTCTGTTCCATTTCGTATTTATTGTACTTGTCCACATTGTCCGACCCAGACCTTTATTGTACAGATATTAAACATGTCGCGTTACCCTCAGCGGGAGCTGGAGCTCCGTCCTTAGCACAGGTGCCCTCCTGTCCAGCAGGAGGCGTTGTTCCGACGGGGTCAGAGGTCATCCCTTCACCCTCCTCCAGAAGCTTCTCGTCCTCCGCACTGTCCTCAAACGAGAACTCTTCCCCTTGCTCCTCGTCCTCCTCCTCGTCCTCGTCCTTTGGTGGTCGCTGTTGAGACACCTCAGCGGACATAATCCCTGTGGAGGAGACACGGCGCACCGGTCAGTTGTTTGTTCTCCATTGAGACCTCCGTGACTCAAACTAATATTCGCCAAGCGCACATATTACACGTGGAATTATATTTTGAGTGAAAGCGGTGGAATTGTTCTCTTTTTGTTGCGTCATCACCTTCAAGTTCAAGTGTGTATGTTTGCTTTTTATTATCTATATCCACGGAGGAAAAACTGAAATACAGCATGTGTCCATGTCTCCCCCCAGAGAGTTTGTAAATTCTCTTACAATGAGTGGACCATAGGCTCAATCATCTTTGTTGTGTATCCAAGAAGAAAGACACATCATATTGTAACAAGTCTGCATTTTATAAGGCTCAAGCAATAACCCCTATCTACTGACCTTCATATGATATGAATTATTTGGATTAAAAGACACAAACAAAGATAAAGGGACTAGCGGATTTAAATGTTCTCTAGTCTCTATCAACATAAGCCTCTTATGGTTGTCCTGTTGTTGTGATTGCTTACACAGTAAAAGTCAATACTAAGACAAAAGCACCAAACCTTGACTTTTGGTAAACATGCCCTGGACAAAGGCACCGAGAGCGCAGAAGCTTTTTTCTTATTTGCACTTTGCTTTCTTCCTGTTAAACACTACGCGCCGTTTCTCTCCTTCACACATTCCGGAGGAGAAAAAAGAAGGATGAGGAGAACCGACCCGGTTCGATTCAATTACTGGTCATTTTACGGTATTTATTTTTGTTGAAGTGATTTTAGAATGTTACGGTTCAGTAATTCTACCTTTGTTTTATAAGGCTGTAAACACTTAAGCTACAGATACATTGTGTAAAGCCTTTCTTTGTCGTCTTTACTTAAATGTGAGTAGATTTACTGTACTGGAATAATCTTTCACAAAAGCCTTTATGAGAAAATGAAAAGGGAATACTTCAGCGCGCCGCTTTGACGGAGCATTTCAAATGGTGCATCATTTTGCTGCGTAAAGGTCGCTTTGAAAAAGGATTGTTTGGATTTGAGTTCCACTTTGAATCAATGGCGTGTTAATCTGTGTTGCTTTTGCCTTGTGTGTAGACACAATGAGCTAAAGTGTGTGGGCAAACAGGACTAGCACAGCTCCGGACCTCAAAGTAAACTGAATTAAACTTTTAACCTGTGTGCTCACAACTTAGCGCACTGAAATTTGAGCAATGTTTTAAAGCAGTTTATTTAAAAATAAAAGTACCGTTAACTCCCACAAAGAGTCCTCAAACAATAAACATGAACTACGGCAGTCAGAAAGATGTGTTGGTTAAATTAAAGAGGCTGATGAGGCTTAGTGGCAGATCAATTAAGATATCCACCCCCACCATGAAAACATGTGCCTGAACATTACAAACATCAATTATCCAGGAGGCTAATTTCATCTGGTCCTATCAAAGAACACCGGACTGACAGCAGACAAGACATTTGAATTGAGTTGATGAAAAATTAATGAAAAGGGGGGAAAGTATTTGCAAACACATAATGCTCTGCAGGGATTTTGAACTCTTGATACTCCCTCGACAAATAGCTGTGTGTGTGTGTGTGTGTGTATGTGTTAATTGTCAGCTGTAATCATGGAAATTCACTTTGTTGACAACATATTATCAAACTAAAACCAAAACCCTCATGCCCCTCAAGGCATCAAATTGCTGCACGCAGTAATTGTTTCACAACTACACCGAGTGGGGATTTTCGGTGACGTTCGAGCAGTTTGTTCCTGATCAAAATGCAAAGCAGATGCCGGGTTCGTTGAGCGGTACACAAACTGCTGCCAATGCTGGAACAGTCTCGGGCCCGAAGGGGAGGTTCGTGGGGCTCCTTTGGGGAAATGACGGCACTGGGCGGGAGGCGGCTGTAAATTCGTTGTCAGGCTCGTTGGATTCAAAGGCTGTCGTGAAGTCATTTAAAGCTCTCATGACATTGCACGCTGCTTGCCGAGGGCTGAATTTCGGGCATGTTTGTTTGCTCCGTGGTTCAGGAGTTGCGGTGACTTTGAATTTAATTTCAGTCCTTTGAGCCTCAAGTTATTTCAATTCAATTGCCTCTCAACGGCCCTCAACATGGTGACATCCAGCATGACGCCGCTAACAGCTAACGGGTCAAACAATGGCGAAAGTGCTAACAGGGTTTACATCAAGGGGTAACGCAAGGGTAGTTTTATCGCGCGCACAGAAATAGCTCATGGCGCTAACAGCTAAAAGGTCACGGGGTGTACCTTGAGGGGTTACGTGAGAGTAGTTTCGTCCCTCACACAGAACTAGGTCACAGCTCACGGCGCTAACAGCTAACAGGGCAAACAATGGCGAAAGTTTCTAACAGAGCTAACAGGGTTTATATCAAGGGGTAACGCGAGGGTAGTTTTAGTCTAGCTCATGCCGCTAACAGCTAACAGATCAGACAATGGCGAAAGAGCTAATGGGGTTTATCTTAAGGGGTAACGTGAGAGTAGTTTCAACCTAATTCTCTGCTCGGGAAGACTTTATTCCACTATGACTTAACAAATCAAATAGTTATCTACTGCTATATTCATGTTCTGAATCCTCAGCTCGTTTTAAACTACCGGAAAGACAGCAGTTCTTCAGAAATCGGCTCTGATGATATGCCATCTCCTCTGCACCACAAACACAGTTCTTTCCAGTCGGCCCACACGTCGGTCGGATCAACAATGACTCTTTTGTGGGGAGAAAAAGTTCTGCTGGGCCTTTGGAAAAAGCTCTGTTTCTACATTCGTTACTGCGGAGCTGATTAGCTCACAGGTCGTTTGGGTCATGGCTGTGCCGTCCATGGCGTGGATCAAGGGGCTGTGGTGGAAAATGGTGGATTTTTGTCACAAGAAAGCAGCATCTTCTTTAAATGGACATTAAAGAAGCCATTAGTGTGAGATGGCCACTGGCACTCTACTTACACACAGATAGAAGTCATTCTTCATCGGAGGCATGCGATGGATTGTCGATTTTATCAAGAGGCTCCCCAGAAAAGAGTTTGGTAAAACTTAACACAATACATGTTTTCACCTAATTAGCAGCAATGGAGCTGGTGCCTTGAATGAAAGTTAAGCTTGTTCGCATTAATATAAAACTAAAAGCCGACAGGTTTGACAGGTAGAGCGACTTTCTTTGAGGAGAGGCGTATTCACAAGTCATTATACGCTCTCCAGCTTAGAGAAATAAAGAGCCCTGAGGGCTATACTCGAGGGAAAAACAAGATGCATCACAGAAAAGAGATGAAACAAACCCCTTTTACACCCTGTTTCTGACCTACATAGAGCCCTGAAAACTTGAGTACCAAATGCGCCAATGAGTGAAGACTTGTTTTACAGCTCCTCACAACGATTCACAGAGTTCCATGTTTGACCGAGCACAGTCTGCTACGTCCACAGACAATGGCAGAGAGCAGCAGCGGGTGGCCACTGAAAAGACAGCGATGGAAAATCCAACAGAAAGTCAGCGGGAGCTCCGCTACCTAAGGCCCCCCCCCTTTTATCCTCGGCGTTGTCAACCAGCGGACCGTTGACAACAACAAACCGTGCCAGGCGGGGGGGGGGGGACGCGCCTGCCTCGGGACGCCGCTTCGTTCATCAGCTTCAAGAGATATGTACGAATGTGTGACTCGGCCACTTCGGGAAACTTTTATGATATTTGTGGATTTCAGGGCTTTGCTCAAACGTTTTGGATTTGACACCACGAACGTTATGAATATTTAAAATGTCACTTTAAAGGAATTTCTTCATTCATGTCACACTACACCAGAGATCTGCCCTTCTTCTGAGATGTGCCCTCTCCTTTGGAAGGCCGCTCCAGTGGTGTCCGTCCACAGCAGTCCACAGTGACCTCCACTTCCCATCACGCATGTGTGCCCACAGCACACCATTCCCAGATGACAATATCCCGAATGTGTAAGCCTGACAATGCATGTGGAAAACATGCATTTTAAATGTCAGTAAAGCTATAAATTAAATAATGTGATCACTGGTGTACTGACATTTCCCTCCAAATTTACAAAAACAATTTGCATTTTATGGTCTAAATGGCTCCAAGCACACTCTACTCTTTTGAATCCGCCCTAATCTTGCAAGGCCAATTCTGAGATGAAGTCAACGGTTTGTGACTAATCTACATGGTGAAATAAATGACTGTTAATGGCTTGTAATCAGACCTCGCTCGTATCCTAAACAGGTCTGTTCTCGCCCTTCCATGAACTTGAAGATGAGCTCATCAGTACATGGCAACATCTGGTGACTCCGTGTAAATTGCTCCTTCCCACACCGTGACAAGAGTGGTTTTGATTTGGATTCATTTCATGTGACCAGTTAGCGCGCTAACATTACCTTGCAAAAACCAACCAGGATTTCACGCAAGCGTTACACTTGTTATGGGTATGCGGGTGTGATTGTGGCTGGTAAACAGTGAAGCAATCAAGCATGCTGTTTTATTCCAGGATATTACAGCCATCTGTGAAGCTGTGAAGGCCTGTATCGCCCACTTCACTCTTTGGAGAGAACGAGTAAATCCCGGGACACAAAGTGAACGCTGAATCTGGGTCCTATGTGCAGTGTCCACCACTTTAAAGTCAACCACAACATTGTGCAAAAAGTGTTATACACAGTAGTTTACTTGTCATTAGGGTACCTTGTGTTGTTGTATTACTGCTATGATTGGCTAATCCATCACGGCTTGAAGGCTGGGACAGAAGAGGGGTGTGGGGGGAATTTGTTTGATAGCTGCTGCCATATTTCTTGACAGCCCGTAGAAATTAATAAAAAGTTACTCAAAGGCCTGCAGGGCAGTTTTGGATTAGGTCCTTGTTAGTCACCTCACATTTCCATAAAAGTGCATAAAAGTGCAACCACCAAAAATAGATATCTACTGCACACGTGCACATTCTGCGCATGGTACTCCGCCAATTGGAATGGTCCAGGTTAA
Source organism: Pungitius pungitius (assembly GCF_949316345.1). NCBI lineage: Eukaryota > Metazoa > Chordata > Actinopteri > Perciformes > Gasterosteidae > Pungitius > Pungitius pungitius. The sequence continues at coordinate 2,434,582 of NC_084907.1, forward strand.
AGTAACAGAAGCAGCGGCAGTCTGGTCTGTTCTGTGTCAAGGTAATCCATTAATAGCTTTAGATGTTTATTCAAGGGTCCTGGAACGGGAAAGGCTAAATGCTAACGTGGCCTACGTTTCGATGGTGTGAAGGCTGTAAAAAATGGTGTTTGTTGCCCAAGAATATGGTGGAGATGATGACTAAGTTTAAAAGCTGCCGCCCTACATGCAAATAGTTAAAACTCCCTGCATGGTACACGCCCGAGGCCTCTCTGACTCAGTTATTCCTGGAGAATCTCTGACTTGAAGCTTCTCCAGAAACAGAAGAACTGTAATGAAACTGTTTCACAGGCTTCGTTGTCCCCATGACAACCGTAGTAACTTTTGTGCAGGAAGTGCAGGAAATTATGGTTTTTTTTCCTGCTGTGTCTCTTTTTCTAAATAACAATCTCAGTGTCAAAGCCTTTACTTTAGACTTAAGTCTATAACTTATTTAGCTCGATTTGGTCTCTTTTGAAGCATGGTTCACAATTTCTGGCCGATGTTCAACTTGTGCACATTATTTAACAACCAAACCGTAAGCATTTTAATCATTTTGACACTCAAAACCAAACATTCCAGAAGGGGGTTTCCTCTGACTGCTGAGCGCCCCCCTCCCAAATGCACCCAGATGTGGCCACACCAGCATCACCACGGGTACAGCGACTCAGGACTACAATCCGGATCTTTGATCTTAACTCTTCGTAGACCTGAAATGTCTGATAAAGAAGCGGCCTCCTTGTTGTCAGCCCTTTGCGACTATCGTGTTCCCACAGCCGGCCGTTCAGTGGATTGTCTGAAGTCCGAGCGTCAGGTAGCGAGACCCCGTTACCTTCATCGGAACAAAAGAGCCATTGCTGCTGCCTTAATGTGCCCGTCACTGGAAATAAACCCCTGAATGACGTTATTCAGCAACTGTCGATAAATACATACTTTAGAATAATTGGCGAAACTAGTCTGCGTTCAATATTAAGTTTTGATTACTCATCAAAACCGGTTGAGCTGAGTTGCTTTGGTCTTGAACTAAAAGGTGAAGTTTGTTTGACAGAAGCGGAGTCGAGGTGGTTGGGTTCACTAAGAGCAACGCAGTTTGGGCCCAATGGGAAACGAGTTTCCCCACAACACAAAACAGGATTGTACCTGCAGCCAAATGAACTACTTTTGTTTCCCAACCCTTGAGATGTACGAACCGTTGTATCAGGATCGACGTTGGAGCGTCAAAACACTGCGGGTCGCCCCCCCCCCCCTCCAGTGAGTTAATCATCCAACCGTCCCAAAGGGATGTAGTCAGTGTGTAATGCAGTACACCTTCTAAACATTTGACGGGCGTGTCGCCACTATCAAATGACTGATTGTGTTTTCAAAGAACCGCAACCTTGTATGTGTTTATTTGACTGGGTGAGTGTGAACGTGTGAATGTGTGGCTTTGAAAGGGAAGCCTTTGTGGGAAGGCCTTGCATGAATGGATTGTTCATGTCCGTTCCAAGCGCTAGAACCGTGAGTGAGGAGAAAGTCTGATACAGTGAGTAAAAAGAGCTTCTTCATAAAAAAAGGGGGGGGGTCCACATCCGGCAGAAACAGTGCCCCAGCTTAAAATGCAAATGACTTGGTCAGAGGTCGCTTAGCTTCCCCCTCACCCCTCTCCATTCTGCTCTGGGTACAAGGCAGCGTGACATCCATCCTGGGAGGGGCTATTGTACTCCGGGGGGAAAGCGACCGTTAAGGGGCCGGCGTGGGCCAGGGAATCTCCTTCACTGCCCCCCACCACCACCCAGGCTGTGGGAGCGCTGCGGCGGTGCTGCTGAAAGAAACAGCCGGGTCTTGGCATGAGCCGCCAATCACCGGCTCATCCCTCCTGGTGCCTGTCTCCCAGGCACCGAAGCTACCACAAGAAGGCCCCCGCTCTCTCTCTCTCTCTCTCTCTCTCTCTCTCTGAGGCCGGCTCGGGTTTAATCGTCCATGATGGCGAGTGCTCTGCCAAAGACAAAAGGGCCAAAAGGGTATCAGCCGGTCCCGTCCTCACCTTCTCCTCCTCCTCCACCACGTGCCCTCGTCCTCCCCCTCCTGGAGCTATCGGACTGAGACAGAGAGGCACACACCAGCATCCCCCCCCCCCTCCCACCGACTGCCCTCCATCACAAAGCTGCTGCCTTTGCAACATGCTAGCCCAGCTGAGAGTGAGGAGGGAGGGAGAGAGAGGAGGGACAGAAGGAAGGGAGGGAAAGTGGTTAGAAGGGACAACAGATATGCACGCCTCTCACCTCCTCGGCTTCAGCAGCGGGTCCCTCCCTGGAAGCTTCAGGCTCTCCGGTGGCCCTTTAATCCCGGGAGCCTCCCATGAACACAGTCCTTCAGCAGGCCGGTCCAGTCATGTTTACGGGTTCCTTCGAATCAGATTGGAATTCTCCTCTGCTATTTACTTTCCCACAACTTCTTCCCTGAAGCCGTGAGCACTAGCAGCTCTGGATGAGGCAACTCTCTCAGCTCCCTCCCCTTTCTCTCTCTCTCTTTCTGTTTTAGATGGATCCTTTACCCCCCCCATTCAGCCCCTCCAGTCTCATTCTGTCCTTTCTTTGGTAGTTCTCCCTCCTCCCACTCTCCAGACCCCCGCTGCTGCTCAGACAGCAACGCGATGCAGGCGGAGGGCGGGCACACGCAGCCGGCCAATGGCAGAGGGAGGAAGTCAAGCAAGCGGCCAATGGAAAACCTCCGGGGGGCCGTCGTTGAACCAATCAGGGGAGCGAGTCAGAACAAGGGGGCTGGACTAAGGGGAATTAGGGGCGATGCTTTGTCGGAGCACTTCCGTGTGGGTTTGAGGTTGAATGTTCTCACTGGTGTTGTGTTTTCTCATTCATGACAGATCTTTTGAAAAGTTAAGGAGAAAAAGCAAATCATTTGAATCAGAACATGTGACACATATGATTAAACCTATAAAATAAAAATACATCTTATATTACTATAATCTTTATTTAAACAGGAAGTTATGTGTGCACCCTAAAATGAAATAATTTTATTGTGGGATGTCCTGAAAAAACCAAAAACACATGGCACAATATTCTATCAAAACGAAGTGAGGGCCGTGTTCATTTGTTTCTTCACATACAAATTATTCTACATAAATGATAATATCATATTGTAAGTAATGTTAAGAAAAACACTAATGTCAGCTCTCAAGAAATGGAATATCAGCCTTGGTATAACAAATAAAATAATATATAAATAAATAAATAAATGTAAAAGCAGTTCATGACATCATCAGTTTAACTGTTATTATGTAGCTTTATTAACCTTTAAACAAACCAGCTCGTATCCAACTTTAGAAAAATACATCAAAATACGGATATTTAATCGCTTTTACTGATGCAAAACTAGTAACAGAGATGATCCCCCCACCTCTAAAAGATGCTGGAGTTTGAACAAACAGCCTGTTGCTACTCTTTTAGTTTGGGTCTGGTTCAGTACTTTGGGTCAGAGGCCCTAAGTACTTCAGAATTTGTTTGTTGCCTGTTCATTTCTCGGTGGATCCATTATTTAGTTACACAGCAGACCTCTTTTTGACTTTATTGTGACCGGGGTGAAATGTCACAAAATGAAGACCTGATATATAATGAATATGTAATGGGGGGGCAGAACGTAGCATATAGATATAGATATAACGTTACACATCTGGAACTAAAGTCTGTGCTGAAAGGGGAAAAACTCAAGAATGAATTCCTTAATTGTTCAGTATTTTTTTTCGGGCTTCTTGTTTGTGAATTCTCTGTCAACGGCCTGTTTGCTTTTGCTATTTTCCCTCATTACTCCGGGGATTCTATTTCGGACTCTTAATCACATTTACAACCCTGCCGACGTGTGCAGTTGGTGACGAGGTCACATGGTACCGAGCTGAACGGGGGGGGGGGGGCTCTTTGTTGGTGCGCGGAGACGATCACACGCCGTTAACCGTTGTCCAGAAGATTTATTAAAACACATTGAACAAATACACAGAATACAAATAAAAAGATGACAATTCACTTTTTTTTGTTGTTAATCATTCAAATGCTATACAGCACAAATAAGGGAACCATGAACACTGCTGGGAGCTGGTTGTCACACTACCGCCCCCCCAAAGTGAAGCGTCAAACACTTCACATGCTTCGCATTCGCTGCAGCAAAGGTGCCTTTTCTCAGGGTCTTTTGGTAGCTTCTGAAGCCGTGTTAATAAGCATGTACATACATTGTTAACATATTTATAATATTAGACTGAAGCCTTGTTTTTTTTAATAACAGCCATTACATTCATACTGACTTCAGTTTGATTGCATTTCATTGTGGAGTTTTGTGTTTTTCGACGTCGTCATTCATCTTGTTTTATTTTTCTTCCAGTTGGATACATAAATCTCTATGAGACGTATCTCTGAAAAAAAAAATGAAAAAAAATCTTTCAAGTATTTACATGTTTCTGAGGTTCTGTCTGTCGAGCAACCTGTTCCGCGTGGCGGTCGATCGATGGCGGGAACGTTGACGCGATGAAGGAAACCAGCACTGATTAAACACCAACAGAAGAGCGGACACAAGCGCACGGGACGCACTTCACGGTCCGTTCAGTAAAAACTTGTTTCGCAGGTTTGGCCACCTTTGGAACGACCATTTGAAGTTTGCAAAAGGAGAGTAAGAAAATACGCTCGCCCACTCTGTACAACACCACCTCTTCAGTTCAGATTATCGTCATGCCGACAAACGAGTGCTGGAACAACGCAGGTTAATGCCCCTCGTCTTTGGAGGAAAAAAAAAAAAAAAAAAGATAAAACCTGGGCACTTTTAGTCCAAACATTCGATCAATGCCTTCATATAAAAGCAAATGCAGTAAGCTTCAATTTATAAAAGACCGCTTCACATGGCGCGCCGCCACCTTTAGCACGTAGTAGCAACAGGTGCAATGGACAAGATGCAAAAGTGTCTTCGCCCCATCAAAGTAATAGGCAGCGAGATGGAGACGTCGTCTAAAGAGTTAATGCTGTGCAACCTTGTTCCTCTGGAGCAGAGAGTCAAATATTCATACTGAATCTTCTCCTTTTAATCTTCTTTAATGGCACAGAGTGACCGAACACGTCGTAGTTTTACCCCAACGCAAAGAGAAGCGAACAAAAAGCTCATTTCGCGACAATAACCAGAATTTAAAGTGACCCGTGTTCAGCTCAACGTTCCGGTTCCGTTCTAACGGAGAAGGGAAGGATGTAAGTGAGAACATTGAAGCCCTGCTTGTGTGGACCAGGCGAGCTCCTGTCTTTAGTGCAGTCCCACTGGTCCCCGGCCCAGGGGGGGGGGGGGGGGTCAAGCTCTACAGCCACTACGGACATTCAAATATAACAACAATCACAGATATTCTACCGTACACAGAAATACTTCTCTGAAATGCATTTAATGATGCGGGGGGGGGCGTCGCGACCCACGCAGCTCTTTCGTCTCTGCAAGCCGGGCTTCTGATTTTTCCTCCGTCCAAGTTGTTTCGCCAATACTAGAAGTGTGTGAGGTAAAATGAGCAGCAGTCTCTGAGTATATACACAGTACAGGAAGAACAACCCCCCCCCCCTCACAGGTTGCCTTCTCAAAATGACGAGTGGGTGTCAAGTCTTTAGAGGATTCAGACTGCGTACAGCTACTGCATACATGATAATAGATTTCAATGCTCTCAAATCAATATTTTATCCACTGGTTACTACATGAATGACGAAACAAATACTCATTTAAAGTAGCAATAATGGCCTTCGGGGGGGGGGGGGGGGGAGGGGGAAACAAACAAACGATCTCCCATCCAACGATGACTGAAGGCGTCCTGGGCTCCGTGTGGGTCGCAGTCACAGTGTACAGCGTACGGGCAGAATGATGCGAGCACAACGGAGAGGAGCCCCCCCGTGCAAAAGTCCATCGTCATGGCAACCAGCCGGAGCCTGGCCCCGTACGCCACGCGAGGCCCGGGAGGAATGAGAGTCCTGGTCCTCCAGCCACGGAAAAAAAGCAGACACCCGCTGAGGCATTTCTACGGGACCCCCCCCCCCCCGGAGAGATAAAAGTGCAATCGTCAAGATGGAAACACCTGCATTAATCAAAAGAGTCGGGTCTGAAGTCAGGAGGGGGAGGGGGGCAGGAGAAAGAGGAGGACGCGGCGGCGGCTGTCGTCCACATCGATTCCACCCCCCCCATCCCTCATCCCGGGGGCTTTGTGACCCCGGGTCAGTCTCACAGAGCCGGCCTAGTCCTCAATGCAGATGACATCACTAGGTTTGCCCGACTTGAGGTCAGGCGTGCTCACGTCTCTCAAGCAGTCCAGGGACTTCTTGTCCAGATGGCTTGAAGGGGGCGGGGGCCCGTTAGAGGACACTGAAGAGAGGAGACAGCCTTTAATATCCGAGCGCTCCGTTTCCACTCAGCACGTTTACTTCTTCTTGACATTATTGATGTGAGAATTATGGCATATATACAATGTGTTGATGCAGTGGTTTTCAAACAGAACAAAGCACATTTAACTTCAGAATCTTGTAAAAAACAAAAACGGAAAAGTGAGCATACCCAAAACGTCTGCAAACCCTCATTGTGTATGCAACTAAGGTAAGTAAGATAGGTCAAAGTCGAATAAGGACGTCGGTCTGTTAGCTGTGATAGATAGGACAGTTTGGAAGAGAAAACAAAAGGAAGTGGAATTATTACTCAAATAAGTTTGGCTCACCAGGGGGGGGGGGGTTCGTGCAAAACATGTCTGAATGCTGGTGTTTCACCACCTATCTGGCTTCTGCGTGGGCTGATAAGATAACTGGGTTTGAGACGCCTCCAGATTCATTGCAGATAGAGACGATCACAAACATGACGACAGGTTGAAGTTGCAACAAACCAGAATGATGCTTCAATTTCACCGCGCCTCACATCAAATTCAGTCATCCACATTCGCATCTGCCAGTTGTGTGAAATGTCCTCGATTCATTTATGTCACCTGACCTTTTCATTTCAATTAGCAAATAGCACGGTTTAAGTTCACTACTCTACTGTGTGAAGGCCGAGGCTTACCGCTGACGTAGGGTCCCAGGGGCATCTGGCTGTAGTTGACCATGGGCTGACCGCCCGGTCCTCTGAATCCTCCAGCAAAGCTGCTGCTGTACATCTGGGAGCAGCCGAACCCCCCCTGGCTAAAAGGCTGAGCATCAAACACAATAATAATAATAAGGGTAATAATTAGAAGGAAGACTTTCGATTCTCCTATTAAACATTTAGCCAGCGTTCAGCAAACGGCGGCGAAACCCCAGAAAAAAAAGCGCAAATCAGACTGTTTCCGTGGTTACAGGAACGGTTGGCACAGCAACCGGGGGAGGGAGGAAAAAAAAGAAAAAGGCACAGTGTGAGGGAACGAACAAACGCGCTGCTTCGCTGAAAACCGAGAATAAAAGAGCCGGGGCGAACTCTGGAGAACAGGTGCAGGGGAGATGAAAGTAATGAGACAATCCATAACCCCCCCCCCCCCCCCTCCCCCCCCTCCAGGGGCCGACGCGCAGCGAGTAAACAACTTAAGGGAGACTCTCATCATTCCACCAGGGGAAACTCGTCGGTGGGAGATGAGGAGTTGGAGTCTCTGCAGGTTTTTTTTATTTTTTTTTTTTTTTTTTTGAAGTAATAATGCGGCTGCACTTCAAAGTGTTTCCGCCGCGGCCTTTTATTTTCCCAGAAATCACTCGGCCCTCAACCATCGGTTCCTTCGCCAGCTCCCGGACCCCGCACCGTGGTACCCGGCCAAGTCCGGCCCATCAGGGAGAGAGCTGCACACTAAAAGAGGGGCTCGTATGTGACGAGGAACTCGACCCCTGAAGCCACCCGGACCCCGTGGGGGGGGGTGGGAGGGGGGGGGGAGCGCGTCCCGCCTCACCTGCTGCGGCGGGGGCTCGCTGCCTCGGCTGGTGAGGCGGCTCAGGATGCTCCTCTCGGACATCTGCAGGCGGGCCGACACCGGCGGGATCCTGGACAGCATGTTGGGCAGTCGGGTCACGTCGGCTTTCATGTCACTCAGAAGCTCCTCCAGCTGGTTCAGCACTGCAAGAGGACACACACACACACAGGCCATTTAAGACAAAAATACTTGTGTACTCAAATCAATTAAAAAAAAGAAAGGATAATGGTGTGATCCAGAGCCTGAAATGAACAGCTGCCAGGAATGAGATGCCATGAAATGTTGCACTAACAGATGAATAAACATGTGTGAACACGTGTTGAGGGTGAATCACGAAACGAAGCCTCCGGGTCAGACGCTCTGCACAAATCGTTGTGCAATGACTCCTTTCGCCCTCCATTTACAGTCCGGATCCATGTTTTTATTTCACTTTATTTTGAAACACGGGGGGGGGGGGGGGGGGGGGGTCTGACGAACAACAGACAGAACACAAAAATGCAAAATATGCTGTGAGAGGTGAGAACAGTTGCATGCAAATGCATGTTTGACACGGCCACTGATCATGTCATCAATCAAGGACCCCCCCCCTTGGACCTCAGACCTTTGTGCAGCACGGCGTTGGCGGGTTTGTTCCCGGCCAGCGACTCCTTGGACAGGTGCTGGTGGGACTCTGCCAGGCATTCCACCTCGGCGAAGCGGGTGTTGAGGGCCATGGCCGGGTGGCCGGGGTCCTGCGTCATGTTCAGGTACGCCGCCCGCCTCAACTGCTCCTCGATCACCAGCGCCTGCTCCAACAGCTACACACACACACACACACACACACACACACACACACACACACAATTTGTATTTAGATAAAAACAAGTCCTTTAATCCTTGAATTATTTGTAATTATGCGAGACGTGGGACTGCCTTGAAGCGCCGAGCCAGGAACTTGTTCTTCATCTCCAGGTAGTTGCCCTTGTGTATCTCCGTCTTGAAGGGCTCGTTGAGGATGGCGTAGCGCGGGTCGTTCTGGATGTCCTGCCAGCGGGCGTAGCCGTGCCTGAGAGGCGGGTTAAAGGTCAAGGGAAAGTCACGGCGGGGGGAAAAAAAAACAAGCACCACTCTGCTGCGGGACGCCCGTCGCCTCGTACGCCGCTCGGAGGATACGTTACGATGCCCGCTAAAAGCCAGTAGTCGTGGCGGCGGTGCCAGATGTCGAGCATCTTTCCGGAAGACAGCGCCGCTCGCTCCTCCGTCTGCCAGAGGGTGTGCAGCTCTGCCGGCGCAAAAAAGGGGGAGGCGAAGAGAAGGAGGAGGAGCGCGTTAACAACACAAAACAAGATTCACGACACAGCGCACACACGAGAGCACAAAAAAGTGCATTAAAAAGGAACAAATAGCCAAACACAAGACGCGGATGCGAGTCCCACGGGGTCCTTCTGTTATTCATTTTTTAAATGGGGAGAGAATTTCAATCTAAAGTGGATTCATTTGTCTCGCTAAACGACATCACAACAGCTCCGTCTCATTCCTGCCATTCACACACAATCTGGGTTTGTTTTTTGGGTAGATGATCAAAAGTCAGACTCATTCTTACCTGTAAAACCTCCGTCGGCGATATTGAACATGAACTTGGCTTTGTATCCATTTCTGTCCTCCTTTCTGCTCTCATCCGTCTCGTCCAAAGTGTCTTTGTCCCCATTCAAACGGCCCTCTAGCGCATCGTCACCCTTCAGATCGTCTGAAACCCGCGCGGAAGCAAAATCAACAAAACCACGACTCAACGTTCCTTTGCTTGGCAAAGAAAAAAAAAGAAAGGAATACCTGGCTTATTTTCCTTGTCTTCAGTCTTTGCCAGAGAAGAGTCGGCATCTCCCTTCTCTGAGGGCTTCTGCGCGTCTTTGAGGGGATCCGCTGCGGACGAAGAAAAGAACCCGATCACAGAAGGCACGGCCCCCGCTAGAAACGCAGTAGGCGGACGCGCGGCGCCCCCCGCTGACCTGTGGGCGAGGCGCGGCTGGACGCCGGCTCCCTGCCGACGGCAGCCGGCTCCGTCCGGGCGGAGGGCGACTCGCCTCCGTCCCTCTCGCCTCCGTCCCTCTCCTCCGGGCCGGCCTTGCCCTCCTCGCTGTCGGGTGCTTTCTCGGGTCCCGGCGCCGGCTCTGCGCCGGAAGAAGACTGCTGAGGTAGAAAAAAAAAAAAGGGGAGAAGAGGGGGGGGAAACGGTGGGGGAGTTAAAAAGGTGTTTGTCAGATGCGTCTCCTGGAGGACGACGAGACGCGCTGTTAAGGACGGGTGAGACAATAAAGGGCAGCAGGTTTGACAGTGATGGATGGCGTGAGAAAAAAAAAACCACTCACTTCCTGCTCAGAGAGTTTCTTGCTATCTTGCTCCGCGGAGTCCTTGTCCTCAGCGGCCCCCGGGGGACACTCGGTCTTCTCTGCGGGCCCCAGAAAAAGAGCAACTCAAATGTTTCTAAACACGAGGTTCACCGGGATAGAAAGGCACCGCGATGGGCTCTCGGCTCTGACCTGGGGGGACGGGCGTTCCGGGCTGCGTGGCGACCGGGCTGGCAGGCACAGGCGTGTTGGGGTCAGAAGACAAACTCTCGGTCAGTTTCTTCAGCTCCATGCCGATGGGGATCAGATCCGGGGAGCTCAGCTTCCCGTTGACGTGCTCGAACTCTTGCACCTACGAAGAAAAAAAAAGAAAAAAAAGAAAATGGATCGGTTCAACTGTGGAGAGGACATTTGTCACCATAAATGCAATAAATGTTAATTAATAAACATGAATCTCATGCTAATAGAGATGTCTTATTTAGCTCATTTCCATCTACAGTCGCTGAGCAGCTGGACACAAAGATGAATGTGACTAATGTTTCCAAAACAAAAGAAAGAAACGGACGGATTGCACATCAAATTACAGTAGTTGATTGTAGCTGTATTGTAACTTAGAAAACATGCAAAGCTACGATTAGCATGTTAAGGTGATGTATGATCCATTATGATACATAATGCAAGAAACGTGGCAATAATATAAGGCTTTATGACTAAATTGTGTTGAGCTAGTAGGCCTGATACCGAATGGTAGCATTTAGCCAGCGTTAGCTTCATGGTTGACTGCAGTGCGGAAAAGTCGTGCAACCAATTCACACAAAAGATTTGCTAAATTATTTACCAGACAAGAGCCCAGATTTAGTGAATCACCAGTTTGAAACTACAAATTACTAAAAGCATTCCTATGACCTTACACACAAACTTGTAGAGTATTAATGAGCCACATGGGAAGGTGCCCCCTGCAGAACAAGGTGTCTCACTTTTTTCCTGACGAGGGACATGACGCCGATCCGGGTGAGGACATGCTGACGAGACAGCCCCTCGCGTGGGACTCCGTCGGCAAAGGTCTCTGCTCCGTCCGCCCCCGGCTCACATAGATGCCTCATGAACAGAGACACGTAGGCCCTGGAGGGGAAAAAAGGGACAACATGTGACCAGAGGGATTCCTCTGTGGTTTACGACCGCCAACACCAGGCTGCAAGTTAAAGTTCCGATAACTTGAATTTGTGCTTAACTTGGCTGAACAAATCAAAACCCAGAGCTCCCCGACACCACGTGAGCGGGTGCTTCAATGCACCAGACACAGCCCTCAATAACTATGGACGGAACATCTGGCTCTGCTGCTTTCTGAACTGAAGTAACACTGAAACTGGAAAAGTCGAACCTTCACCAACTTTATATGAGCATTCTGGAGCTCTGCCCCTGGGGCTAACCAATTAAATGTGAGGAGCAAATGGAACAGCCCAGAGCCGCCGTATCTCCGCTGGATGAAACAAAAAACTGTAACTGGGAGTTTCTCGCGGGTTGCGGTGCGTTCCGAGGCCTCACCTGAACTCGCGCTCGCTCTTCCCTCTCAGGTCTCTGACCAGCCAGTGCGAGTTGAAAGCGTCTTGAGGCGGCATTCCCCAGCGCATGATGGCGTTGAGGAAGGCCTTCCTCTGGCGGGCGTTGAACCCCAGGACCTTGGGACGAGAAGAAAACGGCTTCAGGCGGACAATTCGTAGCACGAGAGAATCATCACCTTCCCGTCCCCCGCACGTGTCCCGCAGCGTTTAGTGTGCACTCGTACCTCGATGCTTCCCCCGACTCGTGCCAGCAGGGGCGGCAGGGGTTTGTCCTTCTCATTCTTCATCTGCCTACGAGACTGTCTGCGTCCACCTGCCAAGCAAAACTGGTGAGAAGGACCTCCCTGCAGCGCGCATCCCCACGCCGAGTTGTGTTGTGGTATTTTTTCCTTTTCTTTTTCCCGCTACCTACCTTCAGGCCGCTCCTCGAAATCTTCGTCCTCGTCCTCGGACCCCACGGAGTACTCCGACTGATTGTCTGAAAGATCATCCTGCCACTCTGAGCAACACATCACACAGAAACAGTACATTGCGGTCGCTTCCGTCGGTGGCCACCTGGGGGCGCCGTGGCACTGCGGGTTACCACAGACCACACTCGTTGGCCATCGGGGGAGTGCGGTGAGAGTGGACCACTCTGCAGACCGTCACTTTAGACTTTAGAGGGTGCTTTAGGGGGGTCGATGGGCTACTGTTGAACTCTGGAAATCAGGACTCTTAGACGTCCAACTAGTTTAGATGAACTATAAAAAAAAAAACTGTATAAATGCGTGATGTACCATGGAAGTGAAGCCTTTAGAGAGGGGATCCAGTGTTATCTGAACGGAGCAAAGCAAAGAGCTCGATGGGAATAAGACTCTACTGCTCTCTTTTATTCATTTAGTCAATGGGGTGGGGCTAACTTTGGATCGACAGGTGCCTTTCACGGTGCGTATTCCATGCGTTAACTGAATCACTGAGGTCGAGCCCTGACGGGCCTACCTTGGTCCTCCTGGGTGGTGTCGTTGTAGTTGACCTGCTTCCGGATGCGTTTGCCTTTGCCGAGGTTGCGGGCCAGATCCTCCTGCTGCTGCTCGTAGTGGTGCCGAAGGAGCTTCTCCCAGTAGTCCGGGTCCACGTTCTCCTCCTGCTTGATGATCTCCCGCTCCGGCTCCTCCTGCGCGTGGACACAGAGAGGAAACATGGTGACCTTTAGCCGGAGCGTGTGGAACAGAGGACACCGGATCCATTGTGGCGATCAACACGTGACAAACGGTTATTCTTTGATCATCTGGGCAAGAAACGATCACCTTTCAGCTTGCAGTATTTTTCCTAAATGACTTTGGGAATATTTAAGTGGCTCCGGTTCGAACCGTGAAATAAAACGCAGCCTGTGAGTTTGGTCATTAAAGACCAACGCAGTTACTCTCCAGGCCTTCCAAACACTTCCAACGTCGTTGAACATTGAACAAAATGTGCATTCTTTACTCATCTAATGATGCCTTTCACAACACACGACGTCTCCTCTCCACATCCTCACCTCTCCGTCCTCTTCTTTCACCACGTACTGAGCCACCTTGAAGGAGCTCAGGTACTCGTTCATGTTCTGGATCTCCGTGTCTTCGGTGGCGTCCTGGCTGCGGTCCAGCAGCTTGGAGATGGCGTCGTCGTCGTAGTGGATCACATTGCCCTCCTCCCCCTCTTTGTTGTCGCCTGTTGGAAGAGAAGCTCTTACGTCCGTATCTGAAGCGTCGAGACTTTCATGTGTTCATTTAGCACAAACTACCGGCCAAGCCTCCAGAGTACCGTAGTTTGGCTTCATTCATTTTAATTAAACACCAATAACGCAACAAATAAGAAATGCTCCGGACAGTCGGCGCGGTCGAAGCGGCTTGAAGGACGCACCCATGGCCCGCGCGGCCTCCATCTCATCTTTGAAAAGCTCCTCGGTGCCGAACTTGAGGATGTCGTCCAGTTCTTGTTTGGACATGGAGCCCGTTTTGGAGCCGAGGCCGGGCCGCACCACCAGGTGGGTCAGCATCATCTTCCTCTTGGCCACCTGAGTGATGCGCTCCTCCACTGAGCCCCGCGTCACGAAGCGGTAGATCATCACCTTCCTGTTTTGCCCGATGCGATGCGCTCTGCTGAAAGCCTGCGAGAAGGGAAAGAGGCCGACAGGAAATAAACTAAAACCCAGCGAGACGGCTGCTGAACAATGGAATGTCCCTTTTTTTTTTGTTCTGCATGCAAATGTCAAAATAATCAAGCCGCCTTGAACGCAGCATCCGTTCTCTCGCAATCTGCAGGTCAAGGCCAAAGGGTCGGTTGGAAAGTCTCGCACCTGGATGTCGTTGTGAGGATTCCAGTCGGAGTCGTAGATGACGACGGTGTCGGCGCTCGCCAGGTTGATGCCGAGGCCTCCGGCCCGCGTGGACAGCAGGAAGCAGAACTGCTGAGCGCCCGGTGCTGCGGCGGAGGGAAACAAAAGCGGCGTGCGTGCGTTTTGAGGGCGCCTGAAGGCCGCGTAGAAGAAGAAGAAGAAGAAGAACAGGACTCACACGGGACGGACCCTGAATGGACCAACTCACCGTTGAAGCGGTCAATGGCCTCCTGCCTGAGGCCTCCAGTGATGCCCCCATCAATGCGTTCATATTTATAACCCTCGAACTCCAGGAAATCCTCAAGCAGATCCAGCATCTTCGTCATCTATCAGAAAGTTGCAATGAGGGCTTTATGTTGCTGCGATTAAAAAAAAACATGTAAAAAGGAAACGGGAAACAACGTGATCTTTGTTTGGAGACCACCCAACAACTGAGATGCCATTTGAATAGATATAAACCCATTAAAGCTATCCGACTGCTACCTGAGAGAAGATGAGGACTCTGTGTCCTTCATCTTTGAGCTTCTTCAGCATTTTCTGAAGCAGCGTCAGTTTTCCTGAGGACTTCACCAGCTGGTTCCCATCATACGAGCCGTTGGATTGCACAGGTGCTTCCTGCAAAGACACAGAAGAATAAAGGAATGAATCCAGGCGTCGACTGGAAAAATATAGGAACACTACTTTTACAGCTGAGTATTGAACTGTGCTTCACCACGGCAGCCACGGGGAACAGGTAGGGATGGTTGCAGCACTTCTTCAGGTCCATCATAATGTTGAGCAGGGACACTTGGTTCCCTCCACCTTTGGAGTTCAGAGCCTCGAAATTCCGCGTCAAAATAAACTTGTAATATTTCCTGCGGGTCAGAAGTCGGATGGAATCGGGATAATTGAGCTTTTGTGTGAGAAACAAGCGACAAACGACAGATGAAACTTCCCAAAAGCAAAATAAATTCTTCATGGTTTTCTTTTTTTTTAATCTGAAAATAACTAAAAAGCTGATGTATATATCAGAGAAACTGGACAACATCAATCGCTCTTTTCGTGCTTACTTTTGCATGGGGCTGAGCTCCACTCTGACGATCAGCTCTGTCTTTGAAGGCATGTTCTTGAAGACGTCCACCTTGAGCCTTCTGAGCATGTGAGGGCCCAGCAGGTCGTGCAGCTTTTTGATCTGGTCCTCCTTCGAGATGTCGGCGAACTCCTCCAGGAAGCCGTCGAGGTTACTGTGCAAGGAACGATGGAAAGCCGAGAAGATCTTTAAAAAAAACCTCTCTTTTCTAATTTATATTCGTACACATCATACACATTCACAACATCAATCCGAGGATCCATGTGATGCAGATGTGGCATTGATGGAGAATGGCGAAGGCAGGAGAAGGCGGACTTACTTGAAGCGCTCTGGGGTGAGGAAGTTGAGCAGGTGGAACAGCTCCTCCAAATTGTTCTGAAGAGGAGTCCCAGTGAGCAGCAGCTTGTAGTAGATCTTGTACCCGTTGAGGATTCTAAAAAACTGGACAGGACACATTGTACGAGATAAAACACAAACGCCCTCGAATGAGAACGCAGTAACGCATCTGAAAACTTCCTTTTTGCACAAACATTTGCTCCTCTGTGTTCCTGCTCCTTGTTTTTTTTCCCCTGGTAATATCCACGCTGATTACGTCACGCTGAAGCACATTTACCTTCGACTGGTTGTTCTTCAGTCTGTGGGCCTCATCAACCACCAGGCAGGCCCAGGTGATGGAGCCCAGAATGGCTTGATCTATGGTGATGAGCTCGTAGGACGTCAGCAGCACGTGGAACTTGATGGGCGTGTCTTTCTGCAAAGGAAGAACAGCAACAAAATCCATCTCGTGTTGAGCTTATTTCAGACGCGGCGCCATGTGGGGGGGGGGACTTCTCATGCTAATGCTCATGTTCTTGCACATGCCAATGTTGTTATGTTGTTTTGTTTTTTCTGGTCCCCCCAAAATAGCAAACAGCCCAGTGAACAGAAGTCTGGACGCAGTCACAAAGCGTCAGCACCATGGACAGCGCCGATGGGTTTAACAATGGTCGGGGGCCTTGTGGTCAAACCTCAGTCCGATAAAAGGATCAATGAGTCAGGCAGACGAGGCCAATATATTCAACTGGACAAGCGCTCTGCTCCCAGTGCTCTCACTGCTTCTACGCGATGGAGACCAGGGGGGGCGGAAGCATTCGCGCTCACCGGCCGCTGTGGTTATCCAAAGCTACTCAGCCACTCGGACATTTGATTAGCCACAATTTTTGTTGGGCTTAATGTAATTAAAGTTGACTACGGATTGCTACAATTTACTTGAAGAACTACATTTACAATCCTTTCAAATGTAATGTAATGTCCCTGCTAGTTTTCCTACACCTGCATCTGTGCCACCAGGTCCTCGCCTTGCACTGAGCACTCATGCCACAGTAATGTTGATATATACAGTAGAAGTGGACCGGCCAAAGTGGCCAGTGAGTGACTTCTCTACCCGCCACAGTCGAGTGCTACCCGCATTTGGCGGGTGGGCGGGTGCTGAGGTCGAGCCCTGGATGGAAGGTTAACGAGGGGCAGTGAGTCAAGACCACTTTGGAAATCTTCAAAACACAAAAAAGAATCTCTGCAGAGTCGAGTGAAGAGGAATCGCACGGGCAGCGCGTATCTGCAGGAGCGCCAGGTACCTTCATGCGAAACACCTTGCGGCCTGTTTTCACGGCGCTGTCCTCAAAGGTGAACTCGTTCTCCCGGATGATCGCCCGGCTGTCCTTGTCTCCGGTGTACGTGACCACGTGGAAATCCGGAGCCCACAACTCAAATTCCCTCTCCCAGTTGATGATGGTGGAGAGGGGCGCGCTCACCAGGTAGGGGCCCTTGGAATGACCCTGAGGGAGAGAAGGGCCGGGGGAAACATCTGAGCTATTGGTTTAACCCTTTAAACCAGTTGTACTCTGGCTCTTCATCGTCATAAGAATCCACTCAGAGAGCCACGATCTGATCGCTGCTCTCTCACCTCCTTATAGAGCGAGTAGAGGAACACGATGGTCTGCACCGTCTTGCCGAGGCCCATCTCGTCGGCCAGGATGGTGTCTGTGCCCTGAGCCCAGGAGAACCTCAACCAGTTCAGGCCTTCGAGCTGGTACGGGTGCAGCGTCCCCCCCGTGGCGTTGATGTACCACGGCTGGTGCTCAAACTTGATGGTTGGCTGCGGGATAAAACAGTTGCAATTCAGCCAAAATAAAATAATAAATATAAACCACCTTTATCATTAGAATGAGGGACTTTAAGTGCATCCCAACTTACATCTATGATGGGCGCATCAGGAGGGACCTCCCTCTTCTGGTGGTCCTCTTTGAGTTTCTTTCCTTTCTTCACCACCAGGGGGCGTTGGTCCTCCCCTACTATTTGCTCCCTGGCAAATAATCGCAGCAACATGGTGAGCAAAGAGGGTCATCAGAGGGTAACACAGACGTAAGGCAGGCCAGAGGGGAGACCGCAGCACTTCACTCTGATACAGGAGACGTGAGATCACGTCCATGCCGTCCACCCACCTGTGGTCCCAGTAAGTGGCTTTATGGGTCTCGTAGTCCGGGACGTCAAAGTCATCCACCTCCCAGGTGCACTGGTCGTAGGGCAGGTCTCTCCACTTGATCAGGTAGTGCACATCGCCGTCCTTATCAAAACTGCATGGTGGGGGGGGGGGGGTCAAACAGTAAATCTCATATATTTGGGATCGTACGAAGAAATGGATCCGTCTAAAAAACATCTGCCATTAACATCTGAAAAAACGCACTGAATGTACTTTTAAACCTCCGGCCTTTTCCCATATTCTGAAACATGCTGCGCTGAGAGGAACGGTCTCCATCTTTAAATGTGGTGATGAACCAAACCCGCCAAACCTTTCCAGATCATCACCACCATCAAGGCGAGGGGGGTGGGGAGCGCGTGTAACCACCTGTGGTTGATGATCCGGTGCATGACCATCCACTCGGGTTTGATGCCGTAGCGGTAGAAGCGCTCCTCCATGGCGGCGTACTGGGGATCCTTGCTCTTCCTCTTCTCGTTGTTGAGCTCCTCCTCGCCGGAGCCGTAGTCGAAGGGCGGCGGCTCGTCCATGTCGTTCTTGCGCTGGTAGTTGCGATACATCACCGTGTGGTACAGCTCCAGCTACGCGGCAGAGAGAGAGAAAAGGAACAGGAGCCGTCAACGCGCCTCGGCCGGAAAAGGAGGTTCTCCTGCCACGACCTCGTCATGTCGCCCGTGGCACGGCCCTGAGGCGCATTTCATTCACTATGAGCTAGAGTTGCACAGTGGATTTGATGGAGGCGAAAATGAATCGGAGCGGGGGAAAAGGCCGAATCTAAAACACGGGGGAATTGTTCAGGCGTCGCGGAATGAGACGTCGGCTCAAACTGCTGCGGATGGCTGAGTGATCGCAGTCTGGAGAGTTTTGAGGCGGGGAAACAGCGCGCACTTAAAGGACTAAACGGATAAATGGAACACGCGTTGCGGTGTGATGACAAACTACAAAAGAGGCGGCGCCGGGGAGGACTCCGACGGGCCTCGCTCTGAGCTTTGGGAACCTACTTTCGGGGGGGAATCCTCACCTGCAGCTCGCTGACCCAGGAGCAGTGCCAGTACGACAGGGCGGCCCACTTCACGAAGAACTCCCTCTCCGGGCGGCCCTTGGGCGGCGGGTTGGCCAGCGGGTCGGCCGGCCTCCCGTCGGGGCCGTCGGGCGGCTCGGCCGGCAGCGGCGGTTCTCCCCACGTCCAGTGTAGAATCTTTTGGACCTTCCCTTTGAGGGGAGGGCACTGGAGAAAAAGAGCAATGGCGGCAGTGAGGGAGGTTTCAGAGGAGGTCAAGTGCATCTTTGGGGTCAAAGTAAGGGTCATGTTAAGGGAAGCACACAATGTGAATGAGGTCAAATATTTAACCAATAGAAGTTGCCATGACACTTTCCAAGTTGATTACTTACTTATGTGATTAATGGTGCAAATGAGGCGATATAGTGCTCATCTGCATATGGTTCCATTACAGAAATTGTAGCATTGGATGAATCCACGTGCATCAAAGTGCTTAATTCATCTCTTTTCATTGCAGAAAATGTTCACAGTTCAAAGCAGCCATCAGCAAAACACACTAAAGCCGTTTTTTAGAACTAGAATGTCATACAAAGTAGAATGAAGCAGAATATTTTTGACTTTTTGGTCGACGCATTTAACGGGAAAATTAAATCCTCCTAATGTGTGAAGTTGAAACGTCAAGCCACAGGTGAAGCTCAACTATTGAACCCTGCTTCCTCCATACGGTGGGGGGGGGGGGGGGGGGGGGGGGGGGGTTGTTTTTGGGCACGTGGAAGATGATGAAGACGAAGCAGCAGGCGGAGCTCACCATGCAGCGGGGACACAGCCACTCCCCGTTGGGGATCTCGGGCAGAGGCGGGTTGAGGCAGTGGATGTGGTAGGAAGACGGACAGGTGTCACAACACAGCAGCTCGCCTCCGTCTTTGCACACTCTGCAGAACTCCATGTGGTCGTCCTCCTCCTCGCCCGCCGGCTCCTCCTCTTCCTCCTCCTCCTCGTCTTTGGCCTCCCACTGGATGCCCTCTTTCTCCTGAGGGACGACAGCGACAGTTCAACACTGCTCAGTTCAAATCAACACCCCCCCACACCCCCCCCGTCCCCTCCCCTCCCTCCCCCAGTGGCCAAAGTGATGCAAGAGGATATTAATGAATCCCGGTACGACAAACCCAAAGGAGCATGCATTTAACAAATGAGTGGACAGGTGAAATAACGCGCTCACGCAGTGCGGACAGCTCCATTTGCCCTCGGGGGCCTTCTCCAGCTCGGGGTCCAGGCAGACCAGGTGGTACGCCCGGGGGCAGGTGTCACACAGGATGATCTCGCCGCCCTGCTGGCACACCTCGCAGTAGTCTTGGTGGTCCGTCTCGTAGCCGTCGCCGTCCTCCTCTGGAGCGGGGAGAGAGGGAGAAGCCAATGGGGGGAGGTAGACCATGTGACTAAGTGTAGCTCGGCCGACTTTATTATATTCTTTATGGATGTGTTGTACATCTATTACATTGTTGATTCTGTACACGTGACATCCATTGCAGTCTGTCCATCCCGGGAGAGGGATCCTCCTCTGACGTTCTCACTAAGGTTTCTTCCCCTTTTTTCCCCCATTGAAGGGTTTTTTCATATTTTGGGGAGTTTTTCCTGTGCCGATGTGAGGGTTTCGGGACGGAGGATGTTGCATGTGTACAGACTGTAAAGCCCTCTGAGGAAAATTTGTAATTTGCGATTTTGAGCCATACAAAATAAAATGAATTTAATTGAATCTGTTCCAACAGGCGAGAGGCTTGTTCCCCCGTTTGCAGTCTTTTCTTATTTCATTATCACATTGGTTCCCTTTTATCTTTTCACGCAGACGCCCTTTGCGTTGTGTGAATAAACTCTGATTTGCTACGTGCGTGCGTGACTGCAACAGCTGCTGAGAAGGAGCATCCGCCTTCGGGAAAACATTCCCAAAACAAATAAAGCTTAACATTAAAAAAAAAACAAAAAAAACATTTTAATTTCCTCGTTACCCGTAATCAAACAGACTGGTTCTGAGGGACTTAGGTGGGATTTTTGGAAGGATAGTGTAAACGCGCACACACACACACATACACACACACACCACAGAGCTCGTGAACATACTTTTCCTTTTCTTGCGCCCGCGGCGGGCCATTTTCTTGGTGGCGGCCCCCGAGGTGTCAGACAGCACGGAGGCGCTGTGGATGCTGATGTCATCAAAGTCAGACTCCTCCAGGAAGTCCTCCTCACTCTGGAGGAGCAGACGCACACACACACACGCACACACACACACACACACACTAAAGAGCTCAGAGCTACACGTGGAATTTAAATAAAGTTCCAGAGTAGGCGCAGTAAACAGTCTTTGATGCCACTGAAAACACACGGAATGCATCAAATATAAACACAGAGACGCGGAGAAGCTCCGAGGGAGAATTAGAGGAGGAGGAGGAGGACGCCGGGGAAAAGGAAACGTACCGAGGAGGCTTTCTTCTTCTTCACACTCGCGCCCGCCTTCGATTTGGTCTTCTTCGGCTTGCTTTTCTTCTTGGCGTCCTTGGCGGACTTGCTCCTCTTCCGCACTCCGGGTCCTGAGGACGCCACGCAACGTCACGACCCCGAGGGCCAAACCCTCGCCGTTATTAAAAAACACACACACCATGTCGGGCCACTCACCTTTTCCCTCTTTGGTTTTGGCCTTTTGAGCGGCCCCGGCTGGGGGCCCGGCGGGCTGCCGCTCGCGGCCGGCGGCTGCGCCACGGTGACCGTTTCCACGGCGGCGGCCACGGCGGCGGCCACGGCGGTGGCGGAGGCGCCTTTGAACGGGTTGTTGGCGCTGAACTCGCGCCACTTGCTCCCAGCACCGTCATCATCTTCGACATGGGGATCTTGGGGTTCTTCTTGGCAATGAGAGGCCTGGGGGGGGGGGGGGGGGGGACAGCTTTATTACGTCACGCTTCGTTCCCGTTGATGTCATTTGTACTTGACTCAGCACTAGGGGGGGGGGGGGGAGGGGGAGGGGAGGGGGAGGGGAGGGGAGGGGGGCAGTCCCACTGCCCCTTAAGACGTGTTCTCCCCGCTCCGCTGCGCTCGGGTCGTGTTCGCAATTCGTCAGCCGACAGCTCGGGGTTTGGCACGCCGGCCCGTGAAACATATCGGGTCGCGGGCGCCGCGTCCCAGAGCTGTCACACGCATCCTGTAAGCAGCCGACTGCTGGCGGGTTGGGGGGGCGGTCTTTTGCTCCACTTTGTCGGAGCGGAGGCTTAGAAGAGGCCAGACGGCCCCAGGTGGGGAGCACGCTTTATACAGCAGAGCTGTGCACACACACACACACACACACACACACACACACAGACAAGAAAAGCCGCACACAGGGGGGGGAGGGGGGGGGGGGGATGCAACGCTTGCCTGAGGAACTGGCTGAAGGCCTTGTAGTTGGTGATGGTCTTGTAGTCGTCCTCGGAGAAGCCGTACTGGACGTCTTCCAGGCCCCACTCGTGCATCAACTGGCCGGACGATTTGGGTTCCTTCAAAGGGAAGCATCACAAATGTCATCATCCTCTTGAGAAGTGTGACCGATGATCGGACCGGTCCGTCTCTTTTGGTTTGGGTTTCCTGTGACACGTCTAGCTTAGGGGATGATGAATAGAATAGAGGACACGAGGTGACCCCCCCCCCCCCCTCCCTGTTCATGACTCACTTTCATGTTGCCGTCGTCGTCGTCGTCGTCGTCCTCTTCCTCGTCTCTCTTCTT
>NC_084907.1:2457282-2492661 GCF_949316345.1 Pungitius pungitius
CGTCTTCAAAATCCATGTCGTCTCGTCCCTCGTCTTCATTGCTCAGCGACCCCGGCATCTTTATCTCATCGCCCCCCCGAACCCCTTTTAGGCTGAGAATGCTGGAAGTTAACCCTCCAGACGCCGCAGCCCAGGCTCGTTCTTCACCCAAAAACAAACCGATCCTCACCCACTTACACAGAATAGTACATTTATCCCAATTGTTTATTTGCCAGGAAATATCGGGTTTTCTCTCCACATAAAAAAAAAATATTAAAAAAAAAATGAAAAAGCATGTGCTCTTTTTCCACTGATGTCTATCCAGGTCCTCCAGTCTGAAAAATAAGAAAGACAAAAATGGAACACACATGCCCAGATTGTGACGTCTGGTCTGTTGCCATGACGATGCATCCCATAATTTCACCCACAACTAGTTAGTCATACTCTCTTGGTTACCACTTTAACTAGTATGCGAAAAAAAAGGGGAAAAAAAAAAAAGAGGAAAAAATGAGGAGAGCCCCGCGCGGGGCAGCAGCGCCACGCGGGTAAAGTCCCGCGATGTCAACCGTTTCCTTCCGGGGAAACGGAGACGGGAAAGTTCTGCTGTCTCACGGTGTCCCCACAACCTTTACTCCCGAGGACAAAGGACAGCGCTGCTGTACCGTCCTGGAGGAGGAGGAGGAGGGGGGGGGGCATGGCTTGAGTCCAATTCCAATTTACACTTTAAACATCGCCTTAAGCCCAATGTGTCGTGATGGAGGAGAGCCCTGGCGACCAGTGGTTTACGGTTGTCAAGGTTACCGCAGCTGTAACACTGGATGCTCATCCGGAGCTTCACGTCACGAAGGAGAGGTAGATGCAGAACTGCTAAGTGTCCTGAAGAAAATGCTGCTGTGAAGGTTACGTTTTAAACTATAATCATCAACATTATGCACTATATTATATTAAATTAGTTTGGATTAATTTACCTTTGCATGCAATACAAAACACAAGATTATTTCCTCATCAAATGGTGCAGTACATAAAGTATTCTAATATATGTATGGTTCATTCATAATAAACACAACACACAGAAGCACTCGTGCAGAGACACATGAGCCCTGCTGTGTGTGATGAACTACAAGCTAACTAAAAAGCACATAAAACAAAAGCCAACACAGGTAGTTTTTTTCTCCACTCTATTTTGAAAGTTTATTGAAAGTGGTGTGAAGTTTAATCTTCATCCTCCTCCTCCTCCTCGTCCTGGTTGATCTGGAAGTAGCGCAGCTCGTAGCTCTCCTTGGTGTTGGCCACGACTCGCAGCCAGTCCCTCAGGTTGTTCTTTTTCAGATACTTCTTGGTGAGATACTTCAAGTACCTGCAAGATTTACAACGCAAAAACACCTTGAATCGGCACCAGTTTCCAGGTGTGCATTACGGTCAGACACGACTTTAGACCAGTCTAAGTCTAGCTGCAATGCAACTAAAGCTTCAAGCTAGCCAGATGAGATTTTAGGTATACACACATAAGGTTGTGTTGTGTGTCACATGCAGCATACCCTTTAGGATTGGTTTAAGGAGAGGATGGCACATGTACTAAATGAAAATAGAGTAAATCATATATAAATGGCAAAATCCCCCCCCCCCCCCCCATTGAGTCACCCTCTGGTGGTCGTGTTTCGCGTTCAGACAGAAAGTCTGAAGTCTAATACAGCGTTTATGTATCCGCTTACACTTGAAATACAAAATTAAATTGCTGATGCAAAAATATTTCCTGTGTATTTTAGATTGAGTACATTAACATTTGGAAGCCTTTGAGTCACGCTCTACCATCTATTCAAATAGCGTGACACTCATGTAAAAATGTTTATCTGATCTATTCTTTTAGATGTGCCTGTTTGAAGAATATCTATTAAATAATATTAAATCACTTCAGTCTTCTTTGGGGAGTTTTCACACATGATGCGGATTCTAATTCCTGAGCCACTTTTTACAAGCATCTATTGTCGCGCGTCTGTTTTTTTAATCAAATAGCACCTTTGAGTCACCCCACCGAGCAGAATCGATGAGACATAACAACACAAACGTGAGATGCAAACAAAAACCCACACATGTCAGTCGCTGCACATCATCGCACCGATACCAAGACCAGTGTTGTAGTTGTTGTTGTTTTTTTTACCTCTTTGAGAAGGGAACTTCAGAGTTCACTGCAATTTTACTCTTGCTCCTTTCGATGGACACAACCCCTCCGCCGAGGCTCCCGGCTTTACCGTTCACCTTGATGCGTTCCTGCAGGAACTGTTCCTGTTGGGCGTTGAGGACACACACACACACACACACACACACGATGAGATGCGTACTGACAGGCGACACATTGGGGTCGACATCCGTTTAGTTTCCATTAAAGATGATGGCGGCCTCTGACACCATCTCCCCACCCCCGCCGCCGGATGGATGGATGGCAGCAGTGCTCTGAAAACTCAGGTGTGGCGACCTGCTGATCAACACAAGTCTGCACTGGTCTACTCACAAAGTTGGCAGCGTCCATGATGCCGTCCTCCACGGGGTGAGTGCAGTCCAGGGTGAACTTCAGGATCGTCTTCTTCCTCTTCCCACCAGTCTTCCGGACCACCTGCTTCTTCTGCAACACAGAAATCCAGAGGGTTAGCTACCTAAGCGTGACGTAGTAAAAAAATTAAAAAAAGCTTTTTATAAATAACTCTGATATTATGAAGCATACGTCATACGTGCTAAGCCTGCGTATTCCAGGGGTCTTTGTGTGAAACTATTTAAAAGTAAATACTTTTAAATGCTACGTCAGAACTAAAACCCTTTCCCCGCGATGAAACCCCGCTAGCTAGCTGTTAGCATTACGTTAGCCCAACGTGGCTTAATCCTTCACAGTAAACACAGCTCTAAAGAGGAGCCTCGAACACCCGCGGCTCCCGTGGTGTTGAACGCGGGTTAAATACACGCACGCGAGGGCGAAACACGCGTGGAAATAAATCGCCCGTATGCAGTTTATCGGTGGTTTTCACAAGCTACTCACAATCGGGGCCATGGCTGACACACACACAGCAAAAAGGAAGGAGCGAGGGCGACGCAGGCGCTATAACACCGCGCCGAAAAGTCGATCGCATCGATTACTCTGGGATTGATTAAGAAGAAATGTTGGATTCCAGCCACCGCACATTAGCAAAATCGTTGCTCATTTGTTCTAACTCGATTTTTTTTAAAATAACAAATATTGTTAATACAGCATCATTGGCTGGGGTGGTAACTGTTGACAGAGTTCAGACGTTTATTTAAAATCACAATAATCATTAAGGGAAATACATTCCCTTCTTCAACCCCCCCCCCCCTTCGACTTTTAGATGGCTATGTTAAGTAGGAATATTAAAGAAATGTAAAGCATTTTAGCAAACAAACGTAACGTTATAGTCTGTAACAGATATCAAACAACTTGGCTATCTCCATGACAACAGAGTGAACCTCTTACTCTGGTGAAGAATAAAAGCTTAATAAATCGAGATTATTTGGTCAGAAGTTTATTGTCAAAAGCAGAAAAAGCACTTAAGACTTCAATTCATTGTAATCAATTCTTAGTTGGGCATACAGAAAGTTAAAGAAATTATGTGAAATTCTTAATAAAAAGAAAACTTGGAAAAAAAGTGAAATTTGATCAAATAGTTTCTCATATACTATATGCTCTTGAATTTGAAATGGATCAGAAATATTTTATAATGTTGAAATGTACACGTGTCTGTGCATCAATGAAACACAGGTTTGACAAAGGGTTGAATGACATCAGCTCTTTGTGACGAGAGGAAAGTATTCCTTGTTCAGGGTTAAATGTTTGCATTCCACCACCTTTCCCTCCGGTCACTCCGCCTCGGAGATCAAGCCGTAACGACACAAGTGTGACTTTACAAATGGGACCACTGTATTTTTAATCTCCAGGCCACAGTGATATTAAATGTCCCTTGAGCTCTTTGGCAACGCCCCGGAGGGAGGGGGGGGGGGGCGGCCTGAGCTGCCTGAGCGGCGCAGGGACCCCCGGGAGCCTACTATCGAAGGGTTTCTGCATCGCTGTCATTCCCGCAAGGGGGGGGGGGAGCTGCAGCCACAGAAAGGTAAAAGCAGTCGCTCTGTGGGCCGTCTGCAGGCCGCGCCGTCTGCGTCGACAGCGGCACGTGTCGGCCTCGGTGTCTAGTGGACGTTCTCGGGGTCGTGTGTCGTCACACATCGGAAGAGGTAAGAGACAAAGGTAGAAGAAGCTTTTTTTTTTTTTTTTTTTTTACTTCAAACAATAGCTGGCAGACCGGATCAAAGAGGTGTGTAACACAGTCAGCTTCGCCTCCCTCACAGTAACTGGGACGTTTTGTTGTTTCGTGATACATGGTCGAGTGACGGCGACCACGCTGTCGTTGTTCACTCCCTTTCCCTGCAAGATGGCTGGAGAAATCTTCAGCAGCTCGGACCACCTGTGCGGCGTGGACCGCACCGATGTCCACCCCCTGGTGTGTCCCCTGTGCCACGAGCAGTACCAGTCCCCGTGTCTGCTGGACTGCTACCACATCTTCTGTGCCCGCTGCCTGCGAGGTCGGACCAGGGACGGCCGCCTCAGCTGCCCCCTCTGTGGGTAAGAGACGCCACTGAGAGGACGATTAAGGTCTATTCAGGCTCGCTTTTATCTAAAGATGTTTTTTTTTTCATTTTGGCCACAACCACATAGGACATTTTTTCCTGAATATATTCACATTGGAATAGAAAATACACCCCTCTGCCTAAGCATGGATATCATACGTATGATAAAACCCCCAAACAACATTTAATATGTAACAATAAAGAGGTTGATGAGGAGAGAGCCTCCCGTTGGATCTGGTTTAGGTTTTGAGGGGCCTGCTGACCCGTTACCAGAGCGGTCCAGAGGGGATCTGAGCAGCTGCAGGGTCACCGAGGTCTGTGATTTAGTCAGAGAGCTCCAAGTTCCTCTAAGCAAACACAGCATGCTGGTATTTGGCACCGGGGAAGGCGGCTTAGGGCAATCAAAAGCAGCCACATGATATCAATCCATTCCATGGAAGCACTCGTGGTCACCAGTCACCTTCAGGTCTGCAGGACTGACTTTCACTTCATCAAAGCCCACGCGGATGAACAGAAGAGGACCTCTGCTGCAGCCTTTTTCTACTGCGTGAGATACAACTTCACCCACATTCTTTTAGTTTCCTCTCGTGTGCGAATGCGGCGAGTCAAAGGGCGAAGAGCCTCAATGGCGGCGCATTACCCTCAGCTACTCGTGTCCCGGAGATACAGTTTCACTACTTGACGGTTGGTCCCATTTGTTTGCAGTGGCCGCCATATTTGATGTGCACAACGAGAAAACATGCAATCAACGGGTAATCAGTACACACACTGCACAGCAATACTTGTAAAGTACCACAACTGAGTAGGAAAAACTCCTGTTGGCATCCCCAGGCTTTATGTTTGAATTCGTCGGTTTGAATCAAACAGATTTATTAAATTAGCTACAAACTCAACCCCAGGCGGCTGCCACATCCAAGACTGAGAGCTAGTTGATGTGAACCTGTGCTGAGGTAGTTAATGTGTACCAGTCAGCTGTTCAAGTCAAGGGACAATCATTGTTTCTCTTTGGAAACAACCACGTGAGCAGAGAGCCGGCGTGCTCAGGCGGCTCCTGTTTCCATCAGCGGTCGGCCGACAGCTGCTCGCTCAAGCAGCGTGTAATCTAGGAATTCTCTCCTCCACTATTAGTAGAACACAATAGATCCCCGTTTCTATGAAAACCAGATAAAACAAGCACAGCAGACAGAGCTGGGGGGAACTGCATTGTGGGTAAATCCCACCGGTCACGGCTTCTGACGGTAAAGTCATATTCTATTAATGTGTGTATGAGTTACTTTAATTCATCCATCATGATCAAATGAGTTGGCTATTTAATGAGAAACCCTTTCCAAAAAAATAAAATTATAATGTTGGGATTTGAATTGCAGGAAGGATCAAAGGATGAGAGATGATTCCTTCTGGTGAATAAAAAAAACGATCAATTAATTAACTAGGTTGCATTACAGCAATCATTTACAATTGTACTCAGATCTTTACAAACCTTCCTTTTAAATCTGTAGAAAGCATCTAGACTTTAATCCAAATCCACCATCCGGTGTTCATTGTGATGCAAATCTCAGAAATCCCTTAGATTAATTCCAACGATAAATTATAACCGGTCCATCTTTTCACCGTGTGCCAATCCGAAGAGAAGAGATAAACTATCAATTAAGATAACACTTCATTTAGGTGTGTATTAAAATGGGATTTTGTCACAGTGAGGTTTTAAAGCCTTTAAATCAGATAACAGAGCGCCATCTTCTGGAATGTCACAAGAAATGCACCAAACAAAGAGATTAAGGTTGCATCTTTAATGACAGCTGCATTTAGACAACTTAGAATTCCATTTGCCGACAAATACACTGTTGGAGACAACCATCCACGCAGGGTTTAACTTAAAAGTTCTGTTAATGGTAGAAACAAAATGAAGCGATGTCATTACACCGAGAGTTCTGACTCATTTAGTGCTTTCCGGTGCCGCTGCCACTCGGCTCTTCCTCCTGGTACCCCTCGGTCTTCATGTCGTTCAGACCCAGGTCCTCGTTCTGCTCAAACGTGCGGGTGTACTTCTCGGTCGTGAGCTCGGGGTCCGGATCCGGCGCGTACACGTTCTGCACGTAGCTGTTCCCCGTCGGGTCGTCCAGGACCACGTGGACCTCCATCTCGCCGGCCATGATCCTGTCGATCTTCTCTCCGAACGCGTGCAGCTTCTCCACCCGATCCGAGACGCCGCTGTCGCCGCAAATGAAGGGGTTCTTGGAGACGACCAGGTTCTTGATGTCCGTCAGCAGCCCCTCCAGGGTGGTGAACTTCCCCCCCACGGCGGCCATGCCCAGCTCGAACTCCAGCTCCGGGATGCCGATGCCGCACGTCTCCGACTTCAGCACGTCCCGGGTCATGTCGGACACGTCGGTGACCCGCAGTGTGATCCTGGTGCCCATCTCCTCCGTGGCCCCGCCGGATTTCACCTCGTTGGTGCGATGGCCGCAGCTGTCGCAGTTGGTGGCCATGATGATGACCTCCTTGAAGTGGGGGATCTGGACGAGCTTCATGTTGGTGGAGGCCGGCGCGTTGCACTCGGGGCAGTTGGTGTTGAAGGCCAGAACCTCGCCCCGCATGGTGTCCAGGTCGCCGCCGGCCGGCTCCTCCTCTTCGTCGTCGTCGCCGTCGGCCCGCAACCCGAGCTGGATGTCGTGCTGGACCGTCCTCTTGAAGTGGGTCACGGCGAGGGCCTCGTCTCTCTGAGGCGCCATGGGGTTTTCCACAAAACTGTTGCCGGAGGGATCCTCGATCACCAGCGTGAACCCGTCTTCCACCTCCTTCAACTTCCTCAGCTTCTGGATGAACCCGTCGATCTTCTCTGCCACCTCGGGGTCCTTGAGGCGCCGGGCCGGCTGCTCCTGCTCCAGGCCGGTGGCGGCCCGGTCCAAGAGGCCCTCGATGGTGGAAAGGGCACCTTTCTGGGTGAAGGGGGGGATTTCAAAATCCAGCTCGGGTATCTTGGTGGTCGCGCTGTCCGCCTTCACCACCTCCCTGTTCAAGTCCTCTTTCGTTCTGACTTTCAACGTGTAACAAACGCCCTGGTCCTGTATCCGGCCCGCGGACTGGATCTCGGTGTTGGACCAGTTGCAGTTGTCGCAGTTGAACGAGCTGACGATGACTTCTTTGAAGAAGGGTATTTTGGTGAGGAGCAGACGCGTCATACCGTTCAGGTGGCAGTTCATACACATACTCTCCAGCTCGGTGGGCTGCCAGTCTTCGCCGTCGGCGCCGATATCCTTGAATAGGTTCTCGCCGCGGACATTTTCCTCCGAAATAACGGACATTTTCCCCGCGTTTAACACGTTTACTCTCGGCGGACAAACTTGTTCACTGGCGCATCCGTCGGTCTCTCGGAGGAGTGACTTGCTGGAACTTTCCCTGCGACCAACCACCGAGCCTCGTACGCACGATGGATGTAGTGCGCACCTTGTTGCTTAGCTTCTTCCGCATTCTCTTCTTCTACGGTGACGGCGTCTTCAGGCTCACTTCCGCCCCCTGAGGCGCGGATGCGTTACTGCAGAGCACTTTCCGCAGCAAACAGGGCCATCAAAACGGGTGTTAAAGTCATTTTTAGTACTATTTTTTGTAAACAGTAAGAAGTTATTTATGTCATTATTTAATGTCCAGATTTGAATCGTTAATTTAAACAATTCTGCTTCTTTTTAGAGCATCATACATTTTTTTAACCTTTAAATGAGCCATAAATAAGTTGTTGTTTAAGGGTTTTACTGGAATATATGTAGTTTGTATTGTAGTTTATATTGTAGTTTTGCTGCACATTGTTGCTGACTTGTTTTAGGACACAGCTTAGAAATAGTTTGAGTTACATGATAATAATCTATAAAACATTTGCAATTTCAATAACCCATATATAACAATAACAAATATGTAAATGTTATTTAAAAAGTTTAACTATGAGCACTTTTCAAAGTAAATCAGATGTCTGAGTGGGCAGAAAAAGCTAACAGCTAACCGCTGTTACACAACCTTAAAGAATAACCCTCGAACTAGACCGGTGATGAATGTCATGATTTCATCAGGTTGCATAAATGTCTCTCTTTGCCACAGGTACACATCGATTTTAAAAGGGAATAGCTTGCTCCCTCCAGAGGACCGCCTGCTCAGGTTCCTGGTGGACAGCAATGCGGATGCTGAGGAGACAGTGAAGTGTGCCAACTGCGACCAGGAGAGTAACCACAAGGTGAGAATTTATATTCAGGTGAAGGTCACCATGAACAGAGGCATCACAAATAAGAAATACACTCTTATTGCAAAAGTTTGATTTGTCATTCACTTTTGATATATTAAGTATAGCTTGAAGACAGGTGTGTTTTTTCACGTACCGACATGGACTCGTAGCATCATCCTGTGCTCTCACTTTCCATTTGGTGCGGTCAGGACGCCGTGGGGATGTGCTTCTGCAACACCTGCAGCCAGCCGCTGTGCGGCGCCTGCAGGGAGTCCACTCACAAGGCCAGGATGTTTTCCCACCACGAGATCGTATCGCTCGCCAAACGCTCCCAGGCCAAACACAGGATGTGCTGTGAGTGCCACCTGTAGCCGACAGAGGAGCCAAAGCAGTGTGAAAGATGTCAACACTTAGTGGTAGGTGTTGATCAGCCGACTGATCGGGAGGGTTTTTCTTTGTCACCACAGCGGTCCACGAGGAGCCCTACATCCTGTTCTCCACAGAGAGTACGTCCATGCTGTGCATCAAGTGCTTCAGAGACATGCAAGTGTGAGTGAAACCTCTTTCATCCTCTGTTTTGTGTTTGTTGTGTCACGGTTTGGGTTCATGTCTCGTCTTATTTTGTAGTTTCATGGGTCTTGTGTCCATTCGCTTGGATTCACTTCCTGCCTCGTCATTCCCTGTGATTGTCGGCCAATGTCCATGATTGTTTCCACCTGTGTACAATCGCTTTGAAATCACTTTCAATCACTTTCACTGTGTATTTAAGCCATGTGTGTCACGTTCCTTAAATAATGAGTGCAGGCTTGGCCCACGTTTTCAAACATTTTCCTGTTTTAGACGCCCTATTGTGAAGGGTTTTCTCCACATATTGCTGGAATAATCGCCCCTATTAAAGTGATTCAAAATTTTCCCGATAAAGGAGCAATAGAGAAACAAAGAAGGTAAAAGATGAGAGAGGAACGACGGAGGCTTAGTCTCACGATAAGACCTTCAGAGGATTGGAAGTTGTTATAAAGAGGGCCATCAAACGTGATTCCTTCTGTTCCTGCAGGAACACGCAGTGCTCATGACTCCTCACATAACACTGTTTGCAGAGAGCCAGCCCAGAGCTTCGTTCAACACTGAAAAAAGCAAAGCCTTTTATTTTGAAAAATGTCTCCCCAAAAACCCATCGGGCCCTGGAGCTTTGTCACTTTGCATATCTTTGATAGCTGCTGTTACTTCTGCCAAGCTCAGCGGGGGAGTCCGGAGCCTCAGAAGCTCCGCGGGTCCGAGGTGGGAGGGGGGGGGGGGCCTGGAGGTTTTTTGAAGAAATGGGGTCACGGCGGCGTCGTTGGCGCTCTCTTCTCCGCCGTGATCCTGGGGTGTTGTTTGTTTGTTTGTTTGTTTGTTCACGGCAGGGAGAGCCGGACTCACTGCATCGACATCGAGACGGCTCACGCGAAGGGGTGCGAGATGCTGGACCGGGCCGTGCTGGTGAGGGGAACCGCGTCTGCTCATCGACACGCGCTGTGGTGCAGGCTCATTACGACCCAACACATAAACGTGCAACCTGAGCCGTATTTTTCTGGGGATATTTTGAGCTCTGCTGAATTCATCCGGGGTCAAATGCAATTACGTTTGTAACACAGCTAGTGCCAGTTTTGCACCACTGCTTGTTTATACGGAGTTGTCTCTTTGGGGGGAAGGGGGCTCTCTCTCAAAAATAGTGCTTCTGGTGTAATGAGCTGAGATGAGCCCAATGTGTGGCACCGCGTCGGTGGCTTTTGATTGACAGCCTCCTCCTCCTCCTCGTCCGTCCGCAGGCGGTGAAGGAGCTGCAGACCTCGGCCGGGGAGGCGATCGATCTGCTGAGGGCGATGATCGGAGAAGTGTGTCTGAATGTGGAGGAGGAAGAGCGGGCCATCTGCTCTCTGTTCAACAGCCTGCAGGTCAGAGGTGAAGGATTTGTTTTGCTTTTTGTCCCCCGACGACTCGATGGAAAGAAGAACTGCTCCCGTTAAACCCGCCCCGTTCCCAAAGTTATGTTAAATATAACAAATGGTTGAAAATCAACCTGTTTTTCACTTGATTGTACTGCTTGTGGTGATCTTATACTTATACTATGTTTATTCTTTGGGCACATGGGATGACTTTGTTGTCCTCAAATAAATAATTAAATATATATATACATATGGAGTAAATTGCATAATCTCAAACACAGTCGAAAATGAATCCAGAAGTGGTATCCAAACGTAGGATTTAAATATCTCGCTCTTGGCCACTGGATGTCTCTGTTGACCTATGTGTGGCGAAGGAGTGTGGAGTCTTTGCGTTATTACATTACATTACATTGCATCACGTGTCATTTAGCTGCTTTTATCCAAAGAGACTTACAATAAGTGCATTTCCACCGTAGAGACACAAACTCAGAAGAACAAGTAACAAGAAAGTGCAATTTTCGTCAAATAAGCGGTTTTAAAACATGTTTTTAGATAAAGTTCCATTAAAAGTACAATTGAAGTGCTACGATTTGTTAGTGTTTTGGTATATAGTGTTAAGGTAGAGTGTAAAGATGATGGGTTGAGCATCGGAGAGCTCAAGGCCACTTGTACAGCGGCGCGATGAATAAAAGGCTCGGTTTCCTCTGTTCTCTCTTGACAGGAAAAACTAGCCGAGAGGAAGAAGATTCTGCTGAAAGCAGCTCAGAGGTAAAACTGCAACATCAGATTAGAAGGTTTTGTGCTCTTCTTGCCTTGAAGCTCGGGACCCGACTTTGACCTAATTGAGTGCTATTATCCAGCTGTCAGCGGGTCGCCTGATGGTTTCTCCATTGGGTCCTGCTGCTTTGTACAGTGACAGATAGCAGCAGCCTGTTTGCCTGTGAATAATGTCAGCTAACATATTTTCGGTGGGATTACAGATTTTAAAGCCGCTGGTTGCACATGGGGCCTCGATCCGCTCAATGAAAACAAAGCTGACTTTAAAGAGTCGGGATGCAAATACACCCTATTTACAATATAGACGTTCTCAAGTCCCTAAAATCCGCTGCCGCCGCCGCTTCGCTTTGAACAACCACAGAGCTCCTTCAGCGTCCGGTGTCCCGGTGCACGAGGGGCGCGGCGTCACGTGACCAAACGCAAAGTGATGCAAGTCAAGAGATGACTTTGCAAAGATTCATTCATTGTCCATTCGTCATCATTAACTGGACCTTAAACGATGACAATGGCACAGCGTCCCCACAGCCACCATTAAGGGGGAAAGATTGGACTTAATGTCATCCAAGGTTTGCAACTGATGTCTTTCAAATCAAATCAAATCATACCATGGACCAAGAAGGATTATTCAGTTAATAACACAGTTAATAAAGCAACACTCCCCATTTTCCCCCAATTCCAGATGGGAAAAAAAAAGGAAAAACCTGAATGATATCGGAGCACTTTTCCCTCTCAGCGCGGCCTCCGTCTGTACCTGAGATTGAATGAGGACAATTTAGTCCATGTGAGTGAGTGAGTGTCTCCGGTTGCACTCCGTGGGGATCTCTAATGAGATTTTTCGTGTCCTCCCTCTCTCTCTCTCTCTCTCTCTCTCTCTCTCTCTCTCTCTCTCTCTCCGCTGCCTGGAAGCCGTCCAGCGTCTGGGGCTCCCGGAAGAGTGTTGAAGGCTATTTATGTCGGGCTTTGTGCGTCCGCCTGCGCGTGTGTGTGTGCGCACACAGAGAAGAGTGATAGATCAGCTCCTGGAAATATGGAGTGTGTTGTTTGGTGTGTGCCGTTACACGTGTGTGTGTGTGTGTGTGTGTGTATTTGCAGTCAACATGAGGAGAAGGAGAAAGCTCTGAGGGAGCAGCTCTCGCACCTTACTGCGCTCTTACCAACCCTCCAGGTAGAGTAAGTGCACCTGAAAATGAGCATATCCCAGTTGGCTCTGTTTTTAAAGGAGAAGTGGAACTGGAGTCCCCCGCCGTCGGCGTTTTGAAATCTGAAGCCTCCTGATGTTTTTTCAGGTGCACCTCGTCACCTGCTCGGCCTTCCTCGGCTCGGCCAACAAGTTTGAGTTCTTGGACATGGGCTACGTGAGTGTGAAAGCATTCATTTGTGTCATACGCGGTGGTAGATAAACCGCCGCCAAGACGAAGCGCGTCTCACTCGTGTGTTTTTTTTTCTTCTGTCACACAGCAACTGATGGAGCGGCTGAAGAGGATCGTGAAGCTCCCCCACCGGCTGAGACCCGCTCAGAGCAGCAAAGTGAGCGCCGCTTCTCTCACTGGTTTCTTTCTGCGTCCTGGGAGCTGCCGTCATTCCTTCATGTGTTCATCGGGTGACACGAGTGGATCAAAGAAAACCCCTCAAAAGCTTGTGAAACGTGTTCGCAGATCAACAAACCAGATCGACTACTACAAGAGGAAAGCGCTTGTCCAGCCGACCTTCATCAAGAATAACAGCGAGTCAACCTGAAGGAGAGATTCTCGGTGGAAATTGGCGGTTTTGTGTGGCAGATTTCACACACCATCGGTTGCCAGGTTGCTATTGACAACCATTTAGAGAAATTGGCAACCGAATCTTGGCCCAACCTCTTTTTAACCTCGTAAATATGTGCACTCCTATAACGCATGTCGTCTTTTTTTTGTAGTTTTATTTCAGCGCTTAACGAGCGTTTAGCAGGCTTCTGGGGAGACGACGTTACCGGCAAGTTATAATAAATGTAAGATAAGTTAAACCCATCGCTATCGCATCGGTAAATAGAGCTGAAACATACAAAATGGATGAAGGCCACAACATTGATGAAATACATCCTACCATTTTAATACTAAACGCTGCACCGAAATGTCACAAACTGAGTCAGAATAATTAGAAGTAAGACGTGACTGGAGCTGCGTTGGGAACAAGTGAAGAGATTTTGGGAGACGTGGGTGGTGATGGTGGAGTGTTTTGATATTTTAGTTTTAGTAGGTTTTAATGTGCAGTTCTTAATGCTTTATGCTTTATGGTTTAATGTGTGTTTGCCTGTGTTTTTTCCTTTTTCATTCGTGCACTTTGCTTTTAAATGATGATGAGGATAATAATGATGATGGCGATTGTTATGTTTCAAATGTTGCTAGTTCTGCTATTTGTATTTACACATTGTGGGGTTGACTTTAGAGTAATGGAGTTTAATTATCCACTCCTGTAATTTGTAAACGCGAATCTTATTTTCCTGACTTTTCTTTTTCAATTAATTTAACTAATTTAATTAATTTAAAAAAGCGAGATAATTGCATAAATGCATGCGTTTGACTAAGTGAGCTCTTCCTCGTCAGATCAACACCGACTACAGGAGTGAGTTCGCCCGCTGCCTGGAGGCCTCGCTGCTGCACGGCCAGCGCCGCCCTGCTTCTGTGGTCGGATCTCTGAGCGTCGCGGCGAGGTGAGATCGGGTGAGGTGAGATCGGGGGGGGGGGCGCCGCGTCACCACATCCCGTTTTAGCCGGAGCTCCTTGGATGAAGATGTCTGGAGCTGAATCACTGACCCGTTGTTTCCACATCAGTGTCCCCTCCCAACTGTCCACAGGTCCTTTTAAGCCCACCCGCCAATGCCAACATACTAACAACCTGCTCGTCAGTGCGAGATGCAAAGTGGGCCAGGCTCCCGGGGGGGGACACTATTTTTATCGTGATTTCACAGAACTCTCTGGAAATTGGCACGTAGGATCTGCTGGCCCACTTTGTTCCCAGCCGCCGATGGGCGGGGGGGGGGGGGGTGTCAGAGGGTGGATGTGTCGAGGGTCACATGCGTAGGACAGAGAGAGGGAGATACACGGCGGAGACGGGTCCTCTGTTGCATCAGCAGTGAGCAAGAAGGAAGCAGTGAGGTCCGGCCAGACTGCAGGTACATTTATAAGTATATTTTCCAGTTTATTGTCTAGTATTGAGTTTCCTGAGTACTTCAACCCGCTGTCTGGGAAAAAAAAAACCTTCCTCTAATTGTAAGCCGCTAATACAGGATGCGAAACTGGGCGTGGGTTTGGTGGACGTCCCCCGTTTGAATCATCCCTCCCCACAACAGAAGGGAAGTTGCTGGGCCGTGTTCTCTCATGAAACTGATGCTGCGCCATTGGCCGTATCTTTAATTAGTAAGTGTTGGGGACACAGCCTGGAGGCTCAGGCGGGCTTTCTGTCTCGGCGTGAGAGGATGTTCTCGCGCTGAGGGTTCTGCGGAGTGGCTGCAGGGGACGTGAAGCCAGGCCCACCGTCCCGTGGACCCCGGATGGATATATAGACGGGTAGATGTTTGTGTGTAGTTTGGAAGGGTTTAATCCCAGACTGAACACAGTGATAGAAAGCTGTGGGAGCTTGCAACCAGGAAACCGAATACTGAGAATATTGCACCGGGTTCCGAGTGTGTTGAGTAGTGCAAGCTGTGCATGTACAATATTTATGTCATTTATACAGAGTCAGAACAGAGCTGCTCAATTATAGGGTGCAATAAATGTAAGATGAGGTTTTATTCCCGCGGTGGACCAGGAGACCGGGGGCCCGAGACGTATTGAATGTTTCATGCGGTTATTAAAAAACACACATTCCTGGTTCTCGCCCCCCCTTCCCTCCCCCCGCCTCAGGCACCAGTCCCCGCTCCGCTCCCCGTCCCTCAGCGAGATGCCCCCGGGCCCTGTGTGCGGTCGAAGGCCCGCCTGTCGCCGCAATGTCTGCACCAAGGTGCTCCTGGCCGAGGGGAGGGAAACCCCCTTCACCGAGCACTGCCGCAGCTACGAGAGCAGCTACAGGGTGAGTCCCCCCCCCCCCCCCCCCCCCACCTTCAGTTCAAGCACCTTTTACACTGTTCCTAATGAGAGGCTAGTGATTGGTTGAAGCTCCTGAAGCACAGAGCACTGGGTGTGTGTGTGTGTTTGTGTGTTTGTAGACCCTCCAGACGGAGATTCAGAACCTGAAGGACCAGGTGCAGGAGCTGCACCGAGATCTGACCAAGCACCACTCCATCATCAACACGGGTCGAATGGGGGAGATCGTGGACCGGTCGCTGCGCATCGACAGCCGGATAGCTTCCCAGCACTCCGCCGTGGAGACCGTGAGGGTCACGTTCGAGGAGGTGCGTCGAGCGCTGCCTCCGCGGTGACCTTTTTGAGTCTGTGGTCCGATCGTTGGTCCTCGGCCCGTAGCTCTAGCTGCATACTAACAAGAGCCTGAGACAAGACAGCAGATTTATCTCCCCACGTTCTCCTCACAGATCTGGGACGAGACCTTCCAGAGGGTCACCAATGAGCAGGAGATCTACGAAGGTCTGTCCCCTGAATTTAAAATGAGTCACCCAGACGTTTTTTTTTTTTAAATCTCTGCCTCGCCGCTACAATCTTCCCTTTCAGCGCAGCTTCACGACCTGATGCAGCTGAAGCAGGAGAACTCCTACCTGACCACCATCACCCGACAGATCAGCCCCTACATCCTGTCCATCGCCAAAGTCAAAGAGAGACTCGAGCCCAGGTGCTGTATTCAGAGGACAGATTTCTGTACATCCTTTTATGTGTTTGTCATCGAAGCCACTGACCGGCCACCTTCTTTTGACGCGTCTTCATGAAAAGCCATTGACACTGAAACAGAGTCAAACATTGAAGGGTAAAGATTAGTATGTTAACGCATTGTCAGAAAATCCCCAAAACAACAGTGGATTATTTACTCCTTTTCTCTCTGTAGTTTATTCAGAGAGAGAGAGAGAGAGAGAGAGAGAGACCCCCCCCCCCCAATCGGGTCACATGTTCCTTCTGTACCAGCTACACACACACACATAAACACACACACACGCTGCGGTTTATCACCGACCTGCCGCAATAAATACTCACATCACTGATTATAAAACGCACTTCTTCAGGTTTCAGGAGCCTTCCGATCGCCACGACGACCGCACAGAAACGATGATGAAAATCTACGGCGGCGGCGCGAAGGCCGCAGGCGGCGAGGACAGGTAGTGGCTGTGGACGTGAAGATGTCCTCTCGGCTTCGGGTTCAGCAGGATCGGCGCTGTGCGACAGACGACCTTTTCAAAAACACGACGAGTCGAGCCCCTCGTTTGTTTGTTTTTTTTCCCTCTCGACAGCGACGACCAGGTCTGCGTGGACCTGGACCCAGACGGACCCAAGAACCCCCCCCTCCCGCCGCCCGCCGGTCCTCGGGCCCGGGGACGGCCCGCTCAAGACCGGGCGCCCGCTCAGGCCGAGGGTCGCCGCGGCGACGGCCAGCCGCGATGAGAGACGCGAGACGCCTTCGTGGGACTTCTGTGTCCGGGCCTCGACCTCCTCGTCTGTGAGGAGGCTCTTCGTGACCTTTGCTCCGAGGGGAGACCTCGCATGGCGCCGACCGCAAAGAGGTCAAAGACGCTCAGAGGACAAAGATAGCGAGGAATCATTTTAGTGTTATTCACCATACGGAACAGAAGGAATATCCTTTTGATCTTTTTGTTGAAATGATTTTAGTGTGTGTGTGTGTGTGTGTGTGTGTGATTTGTTTTTTGCATAATCTTTTCTTTGCATGAAGCATTTTTTCGTGTGGCGGGGGGCGGGGGGGGGGGCTGATGATGGATGGCCGCCAAAGTCTGACTCCCCAAAAGATTGTTGAATCGGTGCGACAGCACAGATGGAACACTGCGAATGCAACTGTGTGTGTGTGTGTGTGTGTGTGTGTGTGTCAGTGTGGGTCACATGTTGGCGTGTGTCATTTCCCGGATGGTGTCTGCAGTTGGATTTTTTTTTTTTTTCAACATCTCAATGCAGTGTGTGTATGGAGCTGCCCTCGCATCAACCTCCATCTACTTTTTTTTCTTCACATATGTCCTCAATTTTCCAGACTGTGTAGAAATATATTCCTCTCTCTCTCTCTCTCTCTCTCTCTGCCTCTCGACGGCACGTCGGTGTCACAGCATCGTGCTTTAAGGCGTTTGCCCTGCAGGAAATGAGCCGGCCGGTGCTTCCCCGCCGTGTAATTCATCACGTTGGTGTTCTCATCATGTTAAATCAGACGAGCAGTGCAACAGGAAGCCTCCTGCCTGATCGCTGCAGAGGGCCACGATCATTTGCATTTTAAGTGGAGAAAGGCGTTGCCGACCCTAAAGTACTTTTTTTTTCTTTTTTTTTACTCGCTAAGAAAAACAACAGAGCTTAAACACAGGAGTGTGTTCCTCCCCCCACCTCCCACCTGCCAGCAGAAGGAAGCGGCGCTGTCTTCTCGGCACCTCCAGGACGATAATGAGGGTCTAGACCGAGGTTATTTGCATACACACAGTAAAGTGTGGGGGGGGGGGGAGGGGGGACTATTGGGGTCACGCTGGCCTGAAGGGACCGGAGCGGAGGTGCGGATTCATTAAAAACACGCCGGTGACAGCGGAGTAACAAATGGCCGCGCTCCTGTACTCCCTCCCCGTGGTCGTTCATCATCTGCTCCCATCGAACCACCTGTTCATCATTCCCGGTCTCCAAGGGGAAGCACCACCCAAGGTTATTTCACTTGGGGGGAAAAAAAGAAGTTTGTTTTCGGAAGGTAGAAGTTCACACCGGTACGGTGCGATTACAATGGGCTTCACCTTTTTTTTTCTCCCACCATTCAGTTTTAAAAGGGGAAGAAGTAGTCTCTTTTTAAATAAGAGAAAAACATCAAAGATAAGTAGGTATAATTATCTAAAGTATAAAAAAAAAAGTGGGTCGATGAAGCAATAAGAGCGTATGACATTAAGAGGAGTACAATCAGAGCAAATAGAGCACATTGAGGACATGAATGGTTGCATAATGAGGCTGGAGACACAGTTGAGAGTCTTAATTACGCTGCTGCACACAACCTGGTGCCTCCACAGCGTCTCGTCGCAGATGTATATTTGAAGAGATCGTTGCGTTTGCTCAAACAAAGATGAAAGTATAATGTGGGGTTTGCAGGATTAACAAGTGAAGAAGACGTGCGACCAAAATTCAAAGCAAAACCTAGATTCTCTTCATTATAAAAACATAAAGCACATCCGCCTGAAGGTTCGTAGGCCTAAAAAAGTGAACTCACGTGGGACGTTCTCGACACACAACTGGTCCCAGGACAGTTTTCTCTCCAAACGTCAGACAGCACAGCATAGCTTAGCTTAGCTTAGCATAACGACCAGAAACTAGACAATAAGAGCAGCATTTCTTTGCCTTTGTACACAAAGATTTGTATTTTTTAAGTGCCGACTTTTTCCCCTCTAACGTCCAACATATAAACCCAACCATTCTCTTCCCTTCTCTGCTGTGGACTGGAGGCGTAATCGGAATCAATTCTGACGGCGTTATCAGCGGCGGCAGATGCACGAGGCCGCTGTGCGAAAAGGTCAAAGGTCGAGGGAGCCGTCCCGGGGGGACTTCGGGAGGCTTTGACGCATTAAAAATCTAATTCCTGAATCAATGTCCCATGTGGTCACGGGTTATAATCTCTGTTGTTTCTCACTGAGCAGCCGCAGCAAAAGAGGCTAAGTAAGTTGTTTCAGAATTGAGCTCCCATCACTTTGTTTACTGAGATCATCCCACCGGGGCGAGGGGTCCTTTTTTGTGGGATCCTAAACTCAGTTAGAGACGCAAGTCCAACGTGTCGACGTTATGCATCACCGCTGGCCCCCGCGCTGTATGATTAAGGATTCTCATTTGACCTCAGCAGCTCCGAGGGTCATATTTGGAGTCCCATCCTCCCCCAATCACAAGAAAAAGCATTTCTCTTTGCATTTATTCATTTAAGAACATTTAAATATGAAAAAAAAATGTATTTTACTGGTCACGCCTTTTTTCCCAAGAATCAAGAAAGGAAAAAAAGGGGGTTATTTCTAATGAATTATATGTAGAAGACCATTAAGACCAGATGGAATTAGATATACTGCATTGTGCTTCAGGGTGATTTGTTTTGGGCACACAATCCACACGCGTAGATAGTCTGAACTCGAGATTTAATTGTAGTGATTTGGATATTTTTTAATTGATAGAGGCAAAAAAACGGCAAGAATCCTCTTCCCGAATATTGAAAGCATCAATAGCGTCATTTGAACCCTTATTTCCCTCAGACTTTCTACATTCTGGCTATAAAGCAACACACGTGGTTATTCTCTTTGAGACACACGCGTTGATTGATTTGAGAAATACGGCTCAACCTCCGCCTGCTCTGAATGAGACGTTACTAATTATGTTGGAAGAGAGCGGCGTATTCATCCTCTCAAAGGGGGGGGGGGGGGGGGGGGGAATAGTCGCTGATGCAATAAGCGAGCGGACAAATCGAGATTCCTTCTCATCGCGTCCCCTCGAGGGCCTCGAGGACGGGTCCAACCTCGCTGATAATCCGCAACATCAGGAGCTCGTTGGGCGGCTGACCGTGTAAACCCCCCCCCCCCCCTCATAATTAAATTAACGTCAAATTCGTCATGAGTCAATGTGGTGGAATTTGCTGGCGGGTTACAACACAAACTTCCTGGTGGCTGTGTTTTCACATCAGTAAAGTTCGGTCTTTACGAGGAACCTTTTATTCCTTTCATACGTTTGTGCACAAAATGTCAGACTGTTTGAGGTAAGCAGGCGCCGCCTCCGGTGAGTTCCTCTATATTAAATGAGGTTTGCTTGGAAACGTTCATTTCATCTTCCGCTGACAAAACCCCACACAATTGAGAATTTACATTTCTCTGCTAGCAGCGTGTGATGTTTTTGTGTGTACAAACGTGTGCGCTTGCGACAAATGAAAGACTCTTCATCGGCGCTTTTTTTCCAAAGAGGCCCGTGAGGCAACGACTGCCGAAGGAGACTCGACGTCAAAAGGCCCACAGCTCCAGGGGCGATGGACCAAAGGACAGCAGACCCGCCGGGGACAGAAGCCTCGACTCAAAGAGTTCAAACGTCTCATAGTCAATACTTTCCTTGTGAAATGAGATGAGGCGGCCACAGCATTTTAAGAGGATGGAAAGAGAAGATTCAACAAACGTTCTGCATAGTTCTTTATTTTCGAGACCACAGCTGCCTACAACGGCCAATGAAACAGCAAAAAAAAAAAAGATGTTTGGTATATTTACACTTTCCAGGAGAAAAGAAAAAGCTTTTTTTTTTTTTAATAGAGGAATGAAGGCTGTTATTTAACTATATTTTTACCAGTAAGTTGTGACATTTTATTCCATGACGTCGAGAACCATTTCTAATGTAAGACGCTTCGGAATGGCTTTTAAATACAAGACTTTATTAAGAACGGAATTCCAGAAACAACTGCTGCTGCCTCTGTGACGACGTTGATTTAAAGAGACGGAACAGGTTTGTGTGTCATTGCGTAACCACCACGGGGCATGTGACCGATTCTCCGGGTCTCTGAGGGGGTCGCAAGGCGTAAAAAGCAAAGCACTCTGGGACCAAAACTTGCCACCTGCAGG
Organism: Pungitius pungitius; assembly: GCF_949316345.1. NCBI lineage: Eukaryota > Metazoa > Chordata > Actinopteri > Perciformes > Gasterosteidae > Pungitius > Pungitius pungitius. Next base: position 2,478,473 of record NC_084907.1, read on the forward strand.
ACTGAAGATCCCCCCCCCCCTTTGGGCTGCAGCGAGAGATCTGTTTGGCTCCAATGCGGTTGGTTCGATCACGTAGGTCATCAGGTAAAAAAACCCAGGAAACTCAAGACTCGCTCACCCTGCTGCCAGAGCGTCTGCTTCTGTTTTACACTCGAACGTCTCAAATATCACCACGAGGCACCAGGTAGTTTGTAAAGGCCCCACCGAGCATTCACTCCGGTCATGTGATTGAAGCATTTGTTGCTCCCGGGAAAAGCGAAGAGGCATTGGAAAGAATAACTAAAAAAAAAGTAAAGACAACTGCTCCAATGACACGTCTCTAAAAACCAGGAGGCGAAGCGTCGGTGACACAGCAGTGTTTCCTCTGCATTTGTTCAGCAGACATCAGCAGTAAATGGGTTTAACGACACCGTATTTCACCCTAAACCCCCAACCGAGTTAATGATTTGGCATAAGGTGAAGTATAAAGGGGGGGGGGGGGGTCAGAGGAAAGCAGCGCCCCTCAGTAGGTGCGGGCCGCTGGCTTGGTGTCCTGGGCCTGGTTGAAGGGGTTCGCCGGCCCGGAGGACTCGTCCTGCTGGTCGATGGACTGGTAGGCCTCTCTGTTTCGGGACACGGAGGGGAACCCTGCAGAGACAAACCAAAAAAACCAAAAAAACAAAAAAGTCTTCAACCCGCACCCGGACTCCCTCGTCACGCACGCCGTTTTTTAAAATAGTTTGCACAAGAAAGGAAACTCTTCCTCTCGCCATGCAGCGATTTGTTATCTCGACTTCTAGCATTTGGCCGTCTCTAGATAAATATAGTCAACTCTGCCTGCGGGGGGGGGTTGGGGGGGGGGCATCAGCCGCTCGCTATGCGGCCAGCTGATGGGAAGTGGACCAACCGGGACGCAACGTCGTCCCAAATATGTCTCACATGAGCAATGTCTCCTGTTAAGAGTTTACTCTGAACAGCTGTGCACTAATCCTTCTGAGAAGCCTTAAAAGACCCCACTACGATGCTCTAAAAATATAGATATACACATTAATTTGACTGAGACTGCGGAACTGATGTTTATTATTTTATTGATTGTAAAAAAAAAAAAAAATGAAGCATCATGCTGCTAAACAATCCTTTAATGACTTCACTCTTGCTCCGAGGGAGCATTTCAAACAAGTCACATCCATTGTCTTATTATAAGTCAGTACTCTAATTAGGCTGATTTGAGAATGTGCACCATCATGCGGCTCTGCTTTAAATATATACAGTCAGAATACACAAACACAAATGAGGAGTCTGGGGAGTAAAGATATGAATAACACATCGATGGAAACTTTCATACAAACTCACATTATACAATAGACAGGAAATCAAACCCACAGAACTAACACATGAAGCGTAGGAATGAAGCAGCAAAGCAGAATTATGGAGGCAGGAATTGAAGCATGTAATAAATAAAAAGATAATAATCGGGAAACAAAAAAAGGACAAATGTCAGTTGTTTTTTTTGTCCCACAGCCTGACGTGTGACCTTACTTCCTGTGTGCGATCTGACTTCCTGTTTGCGAGAGGATGGAAGAGGACGATTGGAGAGAAGAAAATGGTAAAAAGGAAGAAGCCGGGAATCAATAGCGGCGGCCAATAAAGAAGGCACTGTCCGCACTATCCGTAGTGCATCGACTGTCCACAGAGGTCTCTAAGTCTGCGAGGTCAAAAAGGTCAGCAGAGAGGAGAAAAAGACACAAGACAAAAACAGTCAAATCATAACAGGACAGACACATGGGGCACGAAACGTGACAGACCGGAGGTCAGAAACGACGACGACATGCAGGAAAAGAACAGGGAGGTTCTGAGACGTTTACAGGTGACCAGTCAGCTAAACCCCGCCCACCCCGGTTACTGTTGCTGTGTCTGTCTACATCCGTTTGTGTTAAAAGTGACAGACTCCACTCTGGTGAATTTTCACACGTTGGGTCCGAGTTGCAAACAAAAGACTTGGTGTTGCAGCGCGGAGGCGGAGCCCAAATGGCGTTCTTTTTTAATATCGTTATCTCGAGTTCACAAGTTGGTCATTGCTCTTGAGGTTTGGGTCAAAGGCGAGCGTGCTCATAGCACGTAGCCCATGCTAACGCACCTAGCCGACCGAGGTGGCTAACATCGCTAGCCCCAGTGTTTGGGCAGCTAACGTTTGGCTACAATCTTACAATCAACTTAATGTGGCATCGCTCCGGCTTCAGGCCTCTGGCGCATCCAACAATATACGAATGAATAACACGAAAACTGGTTTTAAAGAGGGCCGCCAATCAAAGGGAATCAAGCTCTCGCGCCTGATTACAGGCCTCTGTTGCAGCGGGGAACCCGGCTGTGCAATCAGGCGCCGATTAAAACACGCGTTAAGCAAACATTCGCTCCCCCTCATCAGTCGCATCGCAGCCAAACCCCGTCCTAAAGGACCTACCTGCTGCGCGTTAAAAAAAAAAAAAAGATTAAATCAATATTCAATTACACTAACAAGAGGAATTTCATTACTTTTTCCCAGAGTATGGAGCAATAAATGAGTGTTTTAGGAGGTACTATGAGATTAATCATCCTCCCACCTCTTGGGGGAGTTTTTTTGGTCAATATTGTTGTTTCTTCTTCTTTGTTTCGTGGCAGCAAGAAAAGCTCAGCAGCTCGTATCGAATTTGTCCCGCAACCACCATCAAATTTTTAACTTCAAAACGGCGAGCTCAAGCACGTCTGGTTGGTCCGTTCAGACGGAGGGTTTTCGTCACAGATCGGTGGCGAAAGCTCTCAGCGGAGAGAGTCCAAGTCCCCCCCCCCCCCCCCCCAAAATCAATGGCCCGCCTCGCGCCGAATCGAAGAGCTCATCTCGAGTTGCTCCTGACGGATCAAGTGCTCACAAACCCAAAAATCAACAACGTCACCGTTCCTGTGTCCCCCCCCCCCCCGCATTCGTCCCTCCTATCGCGGCGGATCCATACTTTTAGGGATTCTTCTCTGATCCTGCAGCTCAGACACTTAAAGGGAGGCTGTTGAACGTCTTGTGACTGTATCTAAAGCTCAGAGTCCTCCCAGATTAAAAAGCTTTCATCATCCGCCTCTGAGGCCAAGCATCTACTCGCTGGATCAAAGCTTCATTTGTTGAGTAACGCCTTATTCGAAAGTGGGGAATTTGACCCCACTGACACGACTACATAGAAGAAAATAAAAAGATAGGCTCGGAGATGGGATCGGCCTCCTCTGGTTGGATCTTAAGAGCGCTGTGAATTCCTGTCGACGTCTTTATCGGAGCTGAACATCGGTTCCAAGCCTCGCAGTGGCCCGTAATCCCTCGCCCCCTCGCTCCCGGGCCGGCACTCACCAAAGTTGACGTTGTAATCTCCGCCGCGCTCGCGGTACATCTGGTAGACGAAGAAGCAGGACGCCGGTTTGAGCAGCAGGCTCAGGATGGCCATCCCCGCGCTGAAGCGGAACCGGTTTTCATTCGAGAGCTCGAGCAGCGGGTAAAAGATCCCGAAGTGGACGATGTCGGTCAACACGGTCACGGCCATCCCCATCAGAAACTGCGGCGGGAGGAAAAGAGACAGACGTCTTAATGGACACAGATGCGGACTTGTTGTGCGGTTTGATGCGATGATGGTGGAGGGTTTTCCCCTTTTTCAATGTACGACTAGAGACCAGAATTTAAAATCCAGTGATGATCCGTTTTGTTTGTTAAGACATTTGGGAAAGTGACGCCTGGAGTCAACAGTAAAGGAAGCATGCAGTTGGACGTTGGGGGGAGGGAGGGGGGGGAGGGACACAAGGTGAGAAATTCTGTACTTCCGAGTGAGGAGGACGCTGCGATGGAGCAGCGTCCTCCTCACGTAACGCGGCGGCCTCCCACTCTCTCTCTCTCTCTCTCTCGTGTCACGTGACCCACCATGAGCACGGCATCGACGGAGTCCCTCTGCGCGATGGCCCAGACGCCCACGGCCAACACGGTGAAGTTCCCCCAAGCGAAGGAGACGGGGAGCAACGACATGCAGCCCCTGCAGCAACAACAAAAACACACACACACACACACAGAGGTCATACAGTCATGGATCAGGAAGAACAGACAGGTGGGAGGTGAAGGAGGCCTGATGCCATGGTGTGAATGTGTGTGTGTGTGTGACTCAGGAGAGGAGAGACATTCCTCAGGTTGGTGGTAAAATAAGAGGCGGAGCCTGCACTCACCATACCGTGAGCAGCCAGTGCACCAGGACTATGGCCTGCGGCGGAGGACAGAGGACACAAGGGTTAGAGGGGAGACCTTTTAGCGGGCAAGGTTCCATTTCCAACATCCAATCAAATCGTTCGATCGATCGATCGCTCGCTCGCTCATCAAGCAAAAAGACTCCAAAACATTGGGTTGCTTCCGACTTTGAGGATATTTTAGTTTTGCATCGTCGTGAAGCGGGATTTTCGGTTGAAGTGGACAGAAATGAAAAAGATTTGAGAGATTTGAGGTGTCACTTTGGAAACATATTTAACGGATCCTATAAACCAAGCGTTTGATGAAATACAGAAGAGGTTTGAATGCAAAGAAGGCGAGATGCAGCGGGTGTCTACGGAGAACATCCAAGACTACAGAACCGGAAACATCAGGTTGATCCTTATGGCTCCACAAGTTTCACCCCAAATGATTAAATCAGTAAACTCCCTATTTCTTCCTCTCCATAATATCAGATTAGCTCCATGTTCCAGGCCTTTTGATCCTTTCTGGGCCTCACAGAAATGCCACAGAGGCACGACTCTGCGACGCGTCTTCTCCAACTAAAGCGTTTCCCCTTCTGACACATGACAAGTGGAGAGATCCAAACCGCCTGGCCAGATACCCTCATGTGGATCACGTGATGAATCGTTAAAACAAATGCATTTCGATGTCTGGGGGCAACTTCGCGGTTCCTATAAATCATCCAATAGCGTTGCTTATTTTTGTCCACCTGACCACGACTGGAAACTTGACCACACAGAATACGTACTTTAAAATAAAAATAACGGAACGTTGCAAACAAAACGCCATCTACGAGGCGCTTCAGCGGAGGAAGGTGGAGGAAGGTGGAGGCATTTAAGCCGAAGAAGAATAGAGCAACAGAGTTGACGTCATCACATCGAGTCTTGATGAAAAGGAGCGCGCGCACTCACCTTTAGATTTATGGCAGGTATTTCCATCACAGGGCGTCGCTTCCTGTCGCTTCACTGCTTCATGAGAAGCTGCCGCACATTGTTTCTTCCTGCACAAACTTCTGCCCCCCCACCCCCCCGAGACTCCTCCTCCTCCTCCCTTCAGATGAGCATGCGAACACCGACCATGTGACATCAGCCTGACTGCCTCCCATGTGACCCACGACCCCCCCCCCCCCCCCCCGCAACAAACCGCACAGGCATCCGCCGCGTGTCCCTTCATCCGCGCGCGCTGATGGATCCAGTAAAATAAATATATATATAAATATCTATAAACAATTTATAAAGCAGGCGATTTCGGAAGGAAGATACAAAATGTGTATATGTATATTATATTTATATGTTTTTAGTTGTTTAGTGTTTCTTATTTGGGTTAGAGGGTTAATACAGCACGACCACGTGACCACACGTCACATGTCAGCCGCGTGTGGTTGAAAGATTAAAACGGGCCCTTTCCTTCCTTTTGGGACCGCATCTGTAGTCACGTGATGGACCAAAAATAGAAATATTTTTTATACTAAAATCTAATTAATATATCAATACATAAATTAACTAATCCGCAACTTTTAGTGAATCCTTATAAGAGGAAGTACATTATTTACTCATTACAGTTACGCATGTCTCTTTTCCAACGTGAGTCTTTGGGGAAACGCAAAAAAATATATAATCACAGTTTACAGTCGCTGTGCGAAACAAGCTGTGTTTACCATGCATTTAATATGGATTCGTGATCCCCAGAGGATGCACGGCTTCTATTAATTCTTAGTCACCTCCTGCTCTCATTTTGGATCATGTTCCACAGTCAAGTCAAACAAACACGTTCTTGTTCTTCACTTGGCAGAGAGGACAAATTAATCCTGTTGTGGTCACTTATCTCTGAGACGCCGCTGCATTTACAAGAGTTTCTGGTGGCTGCTAATTAAAGGATGCGTCTAACTTATTACCACTTGGGTCTGATTTGACTATTTTGGGCCATCACGGCTATTGATCCACAGGGGTAAGAAGAAAAAAACTCTTTGCTAGCAGTTAAGATGAAAATAATATCAATGTAACACTTACTTTTGATCCTTTGAACTTTTACAATCAAAAAAAGATATAGCTTCAGAAATGTATATTTATCCTTCAGGCTGTCAATCATTCATCCTCCCACCTGATCATCTCACCTGTCATCATCACTGAACGTAACGTTACAGCAGACGAATCCTCAGGATTTGTGTAAAAAACTGCTGGTTTTTTTCCTACTTTTTAGGAGCTGATCCATTGTGCGCCGCGAGCTTCGGCAGATGGGCTCCTGCACTTGTGTTTTTTCCAGCGTGAACCCTGACCCCCCCGCTGAGGACCTCCTGAGGACCTCTGACCCCTGCTGCCTAAAGGTCCGGTCGCTCTCATTAAAGTGAGTAGGATGTCAATCAGAGAGAAGCAATAAACAGGAGCTGTGGTGGATGAGGGCCGCTGGTTGACACCATAAAAAGTGTTTAATCATGAAAACCAACAACAAAGACAAACACAATATCCAAACAGCCGTGTTTAAGTGCAGTTTAAATGAACGATACATCGAGACGTGCGAATGAAGGTGAAAGCGGCGTCTTTGCTTATCGTTCCACATCTGAAGAGAAGTGATGTCGGATCAATTGGCTATTTCCAACACATTCTTATTTACAACGCGACAAAGAGACAAGAGACGGCTCGCAAAATCATTTACAAATCATTCCCAGCGTCAGAAAGCAAGTTTACAGAGAAACAAAATGTAGCAGAGCCCCCCCCCCCCCCCCACCACCACCCCCCCACAATAATTACTCCAAAGCCCTTTTATCACGCATGGCGGCTTTAATCGATCCTGAACCAATGAACCAATGAACAGAACTCCTTGTGGACTCCAAACACACAAACTCGTCACAAAGAAAAGAAGATTTGTAAACAACAACAAAAAACGGACAAAAACAGTTTTCGCTCAAAATCAGACCAACGGACGGCGTAACCGTGGTGACATCAACACGTTAAACTACGAGCTGTCACTCAGGTGCCGTGCTGCCGGACGGAGCGAGTTCTGAGAACACGGCGGCTGAGCTGAGACGAGACGAGCGCTCAAAGGCCGCGCCATGCTGGCTTCCCACAATGCAACGGTCAAACAGCGGTTTGGGTTTTTTTTTTTTTTTTTTTTTTTTTACAGAGCGGCATGGCGTCGCCTTCGAGCACCCGGCGCCGTGTCGTCGGCTAGAGACGTTGATGTCATGGCTGCGCAATCTGTGGAGACTCGGTGGAGACTTTTCTCCGGCTTGAACTCCTCCAAGGATCCTCCACCTGCTCCTCCTCCCCCTCCCCCTCCTCCTCCTCCTCCTCCTCCTCCTCCATCTCCTCCTCAGATGGTGATGAAGCCTCCTTGGTCACTGCTCACCGACTCGGGCACCACGCAGCGACCCTTCCTCCGGGTCACGCGCCGCTTGCGGTGGAATTTGGCGTAACAGCGAAACCCTGAGAGGTGACAAAGAATCATGAGGCGCCTTTAAGCGTGTGTTTTAGATCACGTTGTGCTTCTTCTTACTCAACGCGTATTAAAATAAACCCGGTTTCAAGATCACTTTAATTCAAGGGGGGGCATGGAGCGCCGCTTTCTAAGCCCGCCTACTTTTTGGAAGCTAAAATAAAATAAAAACTAACCCCCCCCCCCCCCGGATGGATATCAGCTCCATTAGCTCAACAACACGTTGACATTAAAGTGAAAAACAAAGTGCTGCTGTCAGAGGCCAAAAGAGCCAAAAAAACGCAAAATGGCGACATTATAGGCAATTGTTGACTTTCTGGAAAGAGAGACATTTTCTAAAATGTCAAACTATTGCAGTGACGTGTTTCTGGAGATGAACCCTGAACAAAGAAAATTTAAAAAGCCCGTCAATTTGTCTAAAACCTTCCTGTTGGTTTTCTTTCGCCCTGTCGTGGAAAAGGTCACCTGACCTGTCCTGTTCTCCGCCCTCCTCTTCCTCACTCACCTTCTTCACACATGCAGTCGTCGTAGCACTTGTTGTTCAGGCCTCTGTTGTGCGGTTTACACTCGTGTTGTCTCAGGTCGCAGCAGGAACCTGACACATCCACCGCCAAAGAAAGTCACTGGTTTTTTAACACAAAATATTTCGGCATAGAAAGACATTTTCTTTTTTTTTTTAAATTTATGGATTTATGGAAAAACAGAAAAATGTGACTTACATCACAACAACACACAACAAGACCAGAAAACCCTACGGCGGCGACCTGTCAATCACAAGGTAGCCCCGCCCTTAAGCAGAACCCGCTCTATTTGACTGTAAGTGAAGGTCACGCTGTGTTTAAGAAGCCTTAAATGAACTACACATTGGAGCCATGAACCTCCTCTCGGCGGGAGACCGACCTGGGAGACAGTCCAGGTGGTGGTCACACGGCTCGATGGCGTCCGCGGTCGCGTTGCCGCTGCTGAGGTTCTTGCTCCGCCTCTTGTCTGCAGCAGGAGGAGCAAATGTCAATGATCCCAGCACTCACATTGTTCATATTTCTAACTATTTCAATGGATTCCCATGAAATACGCCGCAAACATTGACGGAGCACTGAGGGAATTGCAGAAACGTGATAAGCTCCGCCCCCCCCGTTTCTGTCATCTAGCGCCACCACGGACCTTTCTTCCTGGAGGACGGCCAAGCGTCCACAGGCTTCATGTCCTCGTAGTCCGTCCAGTCAAACAGAGCCATGTCCAGCGTCGGCATCACGTCTCCGTGTCCTTTCCCTCTCCCGGACCTCTGAAAAAAAACAAAATACTTCAAAATCAGAAATACGAATATTAAACAATATTTTTTGAGCAGGGCCGTCTGTGCCGTCTCCCAAAACCTGGGACATAAACATTTTTTTTCCCCCATTGTGAGAATGTGTTGCTTGTATTTGGACGCTGAGAGAGAGATGAAGGAGACACCTCAGGCTGCTCATCATCCTCAGGCGAGTGTTTTCTTCTTGGGCTGCGTGTGGCTCGTGGACTAAAAGGAAAGTGTGACACCACCTGGAGACATCGAGACCAAATCACCCCAAATCACCCCAAATGTCAGCAGTCAACCCTGAACATCACGTCCAGAAATGACCCCTGTGGTTCTACTTTGTAGTTTTCTGTCACGAAAAAGAACGTCAGCGGCTTCCCTTTTGGGGCCAATCCATAAACTCAGAGTAACAAATGGGAATAGTGTTCGACGACAAAGTCATGAAACAAAACTCTGCATACGACTCTTCTGCAGCAAACGCCATAAAAACGTTCCCCTCGCCGCACGACAGAAAATGTTGGACGGGGTGATTTGGTCAGCAGGACTTTGAGGAGCCTCTCGAGGCTTAATCGCTCCATCAAAACACATCAGAATCGGTGCGGTGGAAACGGATCCATACTCGTTTGCCCCCCCTCTGGAGGAATAAGCCCACGTTGGAACAACAATTAGAATAAACCACCAGATGATCGAAGATGAATTAAGCAGCCGGTGTGAGCGTTCACCAAAGGCGAGATTTGTCTTAAATAAGTAAATAAGACTATCGTTTAGTAGCAAAACATTGTTCAGTATTTGAGTAAATGTTAGAGTGCCTTCAGTCAACCTTCAGCTCATTCATTCGTGTTCATTCAGGTAAACCTGTTGCCCCGGTAGAATTGATTTTAAAATCTGGGTGAGATTGCAATGTGATCAATAACGACTGAAGATCACGTGACGCGACGTGATTGACGCAGCGGCCGCGACTAATCGGCGCTTCCAGCCCGGTTGGAAGGAGGGAACACGAGCAAAACCACTCTGCATTCTGTCCTTCCGTGGCGTTAATGAAAGAGCGGGGGGGGGGGGGTCTTCGCAGGGGTCGTTCGGCGGGACCGTGAGGCGGTGTGACTCCTGACCCCCCGCGGGCGCCGTTTTTTATTACGCGGGAACGCGGCCCCCGACCCCGCGGCGCTCGGAGGGGGGTGTTTTTCACAGGCAGCACTTTCAGGTTTCTCGCTGCGTGTCGTTTCCCCAGATGAGCGATGAGGTTTTCCGCGTGCGGCAGTAATGGGGCCCCCGTATTTATTTATTCCCCCCCCCCCCCCCCCCCCCCACACCCCCCCTCTCCATTTCCACACGCAGCGAATCGCAAATAAGCGCCCGGGCCTCCGCCGGGGTTACCTGGGGTTTGGTGGAGGCCGGGGGCAGCGTTGGGGGATGCTCGTTCATCACCGTGGTAACCATGGAGGAGCCGGAGCCGAAGGCGCCGCCGATGGGGGAGGGGGCGTCACCGGGCGGGGTCATGCCGAGGGAGGGGGAGGCGGCAGAGGAGGAGGAGGAGGAGGAGGAGAAAGGATCCTCGAACAAATCTCCGTCCTTAAACGCAGAGCTGAGCTCCGGCTCTGCAAAGATCCCTGGAAGAAGCAGAGGAGGAAACGTGGTGTTGTTACAGATGTGTGATGTCAAAAATAATGTTTTGTGCATTCAATCGGGAAACACTAGCTTGTAAAACAATGCACGTAGCTTTGTGGCTACGTTAGCATTACGCGCCCGGACCAGCTGACCTTTTCCGTGGCGCTCCTTGTCGCGCCGACCCCCCTGCCGCCTGTCTCCAAAGTGGTGCCCGTGTCCGTTCCCGTGTCTCCGCCCTTTGCGTGTCCCCAACAGCTGGTTCTCCCGGGTCTGGGACAGGCTCTTTGTGCTCGTCCGGACTCCGTCTCTGTCCCTGGCCGGGCCCGTCTCCAGCCTCACCGGCCTCAAACTCTCCAGGCCCGCGCCGTCGTCCCCGGGCCTGGCGAGGGGGTGCGGGGCCCTACGGGGCGCTTGGCGGCCCCCGCTGTGGCGGTGGCCCTGGAGGCCCCGCAGAGGGTGCTGCAGGCCGTTGCCGCCGCCGTTGCCGCCCCCCGGCGAGGTCGCCGCCTGCCTCCTCTTGCTGCGGGGGGCCCCGGGCTTGGCGCCGTGTGACAGCGCCGCGGTGGCGAGCAACAGCGCCACGAGGAGACTGCAGGAGGGAGCCATCGTCCGTCAGGCGCCGCCGGCTGGAGGGAACCTGAGGCAACGGAATGCAGAATGTTTCTGTGTCAGGTGGACTGAACAGGAAACAGGTCTCACTGCGTATTAATACCAACTATAACTGAACTATAATATTACTGTGAAACAGACGCAGATTTGGGCTTGATTGAGCAACTAAAGTACTTGGTTGGCTTTGGAGGAAACATCACAGTTGGTCTAAGTATCGAAAACTAAGTGAAAGTAATAATTGTAATAATTGTAATAATGTATTGTAATAATAATAATAAATTGTTCCAGCGAACATTAATAAGCAAAATGTCTAACAAAACGCTTCCGGGCTTCAAATTGCCGGAGGGATAAAAGATAAAAAAAACGCAAATAACTTTCTTTGACCTTCAAGATGTTTCTCTTGATATAATTAATCTAGAATATTATTGTAGCATTTATCAACACTGCTGCAGATCTTTTCATCAATTGAAGAATCCGAAGCATTGTTCAAATAGATTAGTGATAATAGTGTTTTTACATTCCTTCGGGTGGAAAACCTTCGGCCCAATTAACGCCCCTCGGAAGACCGTCCTTCAGCTGACCTTCCCTCAGGGTTTGTGTCCAGTCTTCCACCGTGTTCATCCTCCCATCCCCATCCTGCAGGTTTATACTCTCACCTGAAGGATGTTTCATAGGTGTCTCAACAGGATGTGTCAAATCCTTGTATGTCTGACGTATTCTGGCAATAAACGTTCCTGATTCCTAAAGACAATAAACTGCTGTATTTTATTTAATAAATCGCACTATAACTTTTAATATTTTTTTAAATGTCCCTTCTCTTTTTCCGTATGTTTGGATGCTGTTAACGTCTACATGTAAAGCACTTTGAATTGTCCAAATGCGCTTTAAAAATGAACCTTTTATCTGAGGTGGACTCTCTTTAGAAAGGACTCACTCCTTCTGTAACCTTTCATTACAGATGTCAACACAGGTGAGTGTGACTGGAATATGAGGTTCGGTCAGAGACAAACCTTAACAAAAAATGAATGGCTTTTACTCCCATCTGAATGTTCAAAGTTACAAGAGAGGCTCAATAATTTTGATTTAATGTCACTCAAAGCGTGGTTTTGCATTCAGAGGATTCCATTTATTTGAACAGTGGGAGGCCACAAAGAGAGCGCTTTCTCTACATTTAAAGTAGCTTTTGATGTCACAATATTCAAATATCTGCAATATTACATTTCAAATTTGCAAATTGGTATTTAATAAGTAGCTTCTACGCAATTGACTTGTCACAAAAACTTTCATATTTTTTAATGAAATCATTCATGGAGAATTCTTTTTTAATTTTTAAATCTTTTTACAAATAATGTGTTTTTCTTCCAATTTACTAATAAATCAATAGATTGTACAATACTTCAGATATGGAATTATCACCTTCCACAACTCTTGATTTTGAACGTGTTTGTTTATTTTCATTTTCAAATAAAAATAAATGTTTTGATGACGATGTATAAAAAGCGGTTGAACTAACCTTCACCATCATCAAACTGATCCCAAGATGAGATTCTAAAACTAGGCCTCTGTGTGTGTGTGTGTGTGGGGGGGGGGGGGGGGGTTTAGATGATGAGCGCAGGCGGCGCCCCGAGGGACCCGGGGGCCAGACGGCGTCGGCTGGCCTCTGGGAGTTGGACCAGCTGTGCAGTTTGCAAACAAGAGCGTGATTGCTGTCTGCTGAGGTGAGACCTTTATCTCCAAATAGGCCGACAGAGTGCTTGGGGGGGGGCAACCAGCCGTATCACAGAAAAGTGTTTAGCTGGGATTACGATCGGCCTGTTTGACACACGAGGTGCTGCCGCTGCGCCCCGTAGGGGGGGGGGGGGGGGGGGCAGAGTCTGAATGATCACATCCGTCTTGGATATAGATATACGGCCATTTTGGGAAACAAATTAGATCCTTGTTTGAAGAGAGTTACATGAAGCCAGAGAGTTAGCCTAGCTTAGCACATAGCACATAGGACATGAGCCTACAGCCACAGGCTGGTTAGCTTAGCTTAGCTTAGCATAAAGACTGGAAGCAGCTAGCCTTGCATCGTCCAGACAAACCCACCCAGCGGTACCACCAAAGCTCAAAATTCAACACTTACTGGGGTAAGACTCCTCTTACGTTGCGGGGAATACTGTTTTTTGGTTGCATTTGGACAGGCTATAGATTGTGCTAAGCTAACTGGCCACAGATTTCAGTTCTTCTCATTTCCTCCGAAAAAAAAGTCATATCTTCCAAAATCTTTAACTATCCGTTTATGGATATTCTCCGAAGACAATCAAATACAGAGATAGATTTTTGGTGCAATATTCCTTTAATGTTAGCAAGATTGTGATGATTTCCCTCCCGACTAGTGAAAGCAGATGCGTCCATTCATCGTTCCAGAGTAGAATCAACTAAGGTGGAGATGACAGAAGCTGAGCAAAATAAATGTTCCCCACATAAAAGAAAGATGTGACGCTTCCAAAAGAGCATTACGCGTCAACCCCATCAAATCTAAGGCCTGAATAGACCTGTCATGTGAAAGGATGGGGGCAGGGGAGAAGGGGGGGGGGGGGGGGGTGCTGCTTGTCCTCTCTCAGACTTTCATGTGCCGCTAACAGGGGTGGTGCTTGGGGGGGGAGACGCAGGATGAGGGAGGATAATGGAGCACCCTGGGTGGCACGGCGGGCTTTTGAGCGCAGTCTCTGGTGTGCGATAAACCAACCTCCGCTAACAACGTCGGCCCGCCGCCTCCTCCGAGGCCTCTGGGACGGAGGAGGAGGAGGAGGAGGAGGAGGAGGAGGAGAGGATGGAGCATCTGCTGCCGCGGGCGATGGGAGGCCGAAACCAACCGAAGAAGATAATCCTGCCGTTTAATCAGAGGACTTCAGGGATAATACCGATAGTTTCACTATGAGAATTGAGATGCCATGTTGGTAAAACATGATGTCACATGTTTCTCTTCACCAATCAGGATCAGACAATATTTTAACCAGGCTAGTC